>NW_008704084.1:2615932-2656317 GCF_000326865.2 Helobdella robusta | reverse complement strand
CACACACACACACACACACACACACACACACACACACACACACATATATATATATATATATATATATATATATATATATATATATATATATATATATATGTTGGTAATAGACCATAATTTTTACAATATTCTATAAATTCTACCGAATGTTTGGCGTTAATATGTTTGTAGTTCGTTTTTTCGATTTTTCTCACTAAAGTTTTTTGGTGAGTGTTTAGTTTATTTAGTTTATTAAAATTCAAAATAAACTTATTTTTCGAATTCATGCTGCAAATAAGGCCATATTTCGATTCCGAATGAATCAGTGCTCCTTGCTGTATATATAGGGAAATATTGACTTTGTCAAGATTAACTTTGACGTTGTAAAAATTAACTTTGGTGTTATAAAATTGAACTTTGATGCGAATTAGGTGTCAGGTTTCTTAATTGGCTGGTCATCTTCTTTGGTCTCCTTTTCTTCATCGATAGCATCATATTCTTCTTTGTCACTATTTACGATGCTAGTTTTTATTACTTCTTTGTTTTCGTTGTTGGTTAAGCGCCGGGTTGGAAGTGAGGTTGTCATTTTTTGTTGTATATTTATTTTGGTTTATTGATGTCGATTAGGACTGCTTCTGCAATTTTAAGATGCGTGTAGTTGCTGTTCTGGTATATTACTTTGGTGTTGCTGTCGAGGATTTCACGGCTAATTGTGATTGAGTGTGTTGAGTCCAAATGAGATTTGATAGCACCACTAAGTTTATGCATCGTAAGCCTTCTAGTCAGTGAGGTAGTAATCCCGATATATGAGTCATGTTGAGTCATATGCTGCAACATACCAGGTATCGCCTTCACATTCCTTACATACTTACTATGCTTTGCCCTTATCAATATATAATCTATCATTGACCTATGCTCCCCTAACCTATATGTAATTAATCGTGCTGGTTTACTTGTAAACCAGGTATTCCCCACCACCATGCTATGTGCATCCGCCAACTCCTACACTCTACGCCCTTTCTCATTCCGGATATCATATCCCCATCCCCCATGTATACCTTCATATCCGTCTGCATCCGCCCCCACATGACCATTCAAATCACCCAACACCTCAAACTCATCCAACCCCCGCTTGCTCACTCTCGTCAAAAACATCATCATAAAGCCTATCCTTCTCCTTTTCCTTCCTACTTTGTTGCGGAGCATATCCTGATATTACCCTCACTATTACCTTTCCAAACACCATCACCACCACAATTACACCATTGCTTTTCCGCCTCACTTCCAACACCTTCTCCACCAACTCTTCTCTTACCATCACACCAACTCCTCCCGTATCATCATATTTATATATAAAACACAACCAATATTATATAACATAATAAATAAATTGAAAATTGTAAAGGATTACCAAAAAAAAGCTTTTTCTCTATAAAATAAAAACAAATAGAAGAGTAGTTAAAAACCTTATTTTACCTATGTAAATAAATTAAAAAACAATAATAAAAATACTGTATAAAATATTAAACTGAACCTGAAACTAATCAAAGCTGAAAAATTTAGTGATATTTCTTAATAATATATATTGGTTTTGTGGATGGTTCTGTGTGAGAACCACTTCGTCATTATGACAAATACATGACATGAAACTAACATCCCATTTGTCTTCCAATGCCTGCTTTGTATAAGCTACTACAATCTTTTTATCAAACTTATTCCAATGTTCAATAATTCATGAACTAAAAAATCTTTCTTTTATTGCTCCTACTCCTTATTTAAAAATTTTGTATTTGGGACCTCTTGTGTTAGAGCCATCGGTAAAGATGAAAAATATGGATGAATCATCTTTGCGTGTTATAATCTTGTACATCTGAATTAAATCTTTTCAGATCCTGCGTTCATCCAACGTAGTCAATCCGCAGTTCTGCAATCTTTTTTCATATGGTTGTTTTTTGTAATTCTTTTCTATCATTTTTTTTGGTCATTTCCCCAGTAAGGACTTCGTGCTTGTATATATAGTAGCCTACTCTAGTTTAGGTCGTACCAAAGTCTTGTAAAAGTTTTGCATTTTTGATTCGTCCCTGTTGGTAACTGTCTTTTTATTACACCAAGCGTATTATTTGCCTTTTTGCCGCTTCCGGGTATTGTCTGGAAGGATCGCCACTTCTGCGTACAATTACTCTAAAATCCCTTTTTTCTGATAAAACTTTCAGGGGTCTCCCTCCAAACATTAGTAAATTTTCTTTGTTTTCAGTTCCCATATGCATCATAGAGCATTTGTCGACGTTGAACTTCATCTGTCAGTCTACCGCCCATTGATGAAGTCTTATTAGGTTCTCTTGGTTTTTTCACGTCTTCATCCTTATCTACTCTTGCACAGAGTTTAGTATCATCAGCAAATTTAACCGTCCTGGAAAAAATTATACTATCATATACCATGTAAACTGTTCCGTAATAATTTTAGAATCTTTGACAAAATAAATTTTATTCAATCGACAGGATTTGACTTTTTTGTAATACAGTTTTTTTTTAATATATTGTAATGTATTCTTATAGTGTTTAAAAAAGTTCAGAGTTGGATGTGAATTAGATGTTTATGTATATATAGGATTTATATATATATTAGGATTTTTATAATTTGTTTCTCATCTTAACACATCACCTCAAGACACAACAACATCAAATTACACAAACTCAGGATATATCACCGTTCACCTAGTTAGAACAGGAAATACCTCATAACCTAATAATCTTCGATACAATCGGTCCGTATAATGTTTGTGTGCGTACGTATGTACAGGGCCAGCCTTAGATGGTAGGAGGCCCTAGGCAAAGAAAATTTGGTGGTCCCAAGTGACATTTTTTAAAACCGGCAAATCAAAAACACTAAAATTCAACGAGGTTCAACAACAAAGTTTTAGAGAGGCCAAGCAGGCATTACAAGCGGCAACTAAGTTATAGTATGTTCAAGAGAAAGGTAGGTACCTTTCAACTTTTCACCGACGCTTCAGACGTTGCTGCCGAGGCGGTACTACAACAGAAAAGTCGCAAGATTGCAAGACCCATTGCTTTCTTTTATAAAAATTCAATCTAGCACAGACCCGCTACAGCACATTTGGTCGAGAACTGCTGGCAGCATATTAAGCTATCCGTCATTTTCAACATTTTCTCGAAGGTCGAGAGTTTACAATATTCACTGACCACAAACCATTGACTTTTGCCTTACATTCAAATTCAAATCGTCTAACACCAATAGAGATTTGATACCTTGATTACATCTCACAGTTACAACAGACATTCGACGAAATCGAAGAAACAAGCAACGAGAGTTCCCACTCCAATGGGAATCTTTCTATGATACAAGAACACAGGATTGATGCGGGCAATTCAACCTCATCCATCACGTTGCCAGCACACACGCGACGATCTGGTGACCATTTCATCAGGTTTCAAATTTATGAAATAAAATGCAAGGTGATTCGACCTGTTTTATTAATATTATTGCACTGGTACGCAACACGCCTCACCACACCACGCACGTTCTCACGCTAGCCTCTGTGCCGAGAAAACAAATTTTTAACAAAATGTAATGGTGGGAGAGTATTGTCGGATTAAAAAAACTAACAATCTTCAATAATAAATAAAAACACCACGAGCTAACGAAGTGTTTTGTGCGGGCTAGATAAGAAACTGCGATAACAATTATGAAAGGTATTCGGGCTGCTGATGTGTATCCGGCAGGGACAAAACACATGTCCAGCCTATTCAAACGAATACTATTCAGTCAATCAATCAATCGATCGATAGACTGATCGATCAATCAATCAAACAATTAATTAATTAATTAATTTCGATGAATTAATTTTATATACCAAACTGTTTTATTGATTGATTGATTGAGTGAGTGATCTTCAGTTGCCAGCTGAAACCCAAAAATTTTCTGTAGCACTCCATTTAAAATGCAGAGTAGACATCGCACGAGTTATTATTATTTTAAATTTTGTTTTGAAAGATCTACCACAATAGAATTTTAAATTAGAATTGCATTATTGAAAAGAAAAAGAAAAACAATGACGTTACGCATCTTATAATTGTCCCAGGAAAACTCTAGCGGTTGATGGCTAACGGCGAAAAAATACGTGTAATGCGGTAATTGGTAATTGCTCTCAAGTCAACATTTAGGACAAACGATATATTTTCCTTTTTATTTTTATTTAAAATTTTTCAGTCTTCATTTTCTTTTGAAATCATTATTTTTGTTTTGTTACTTTGTTTTTGTCAATAAACAATCCATAATCTTTATTGACCTTATGTTTCATGAAGTTTTTGTAAAGCATCTGCACTGGAAGCCAGTAAATCAAGATAATTTTTTAGCAAATTTGAGGTCTTTATGATTCTGGTTGGCTCCAATATCAATTCCACTTGTGACACGTCAATAATATTTTCCTTTTCCTTTTTTATCAATAATGCTGCAAAAAGAAGTCGGCTTTCAATTATTTCTTTGGCCCAATATTCATGTTGTGCACCAATTTTAACAGCAATTTTTTAATCTTCATGAAGTTTTTTAAATACTTAGATTAGTTTTTCTGACACTCATATTCCAAAGTTTTTATATTTTTTATAGCTAGCCTAAACATAAATATTTGCTTGATTGTCTTTTTTTAAATAGACCTGCATGGCTTTACTCAAATTTTTCTTTATTTTTTCAGTCGTTCTTTCAAAACAATTTTTTGAACTCAACAACACATTGAAATATATTAAAAACAAAATTTAATGATAAGCCACCTAATATCATGTTTACCCTATTCTTACTCTATTATTTTAATTTTTATTATCCTTATTCATATGTATAGAATGTATAGAATATAGAATACATGTATATATTCTATACATATATTCTTAGTATATGTGCTTGCCGGTATGTCCGATGTTTTATTATTCCGCTTCCAGCATCATTTAAATTGTTAAATCGCGGGTACCTTGTCTAACGTTTGTTGTTCGTTTGAATTGAAGTGCCAGCCGACAAAACGATATATTTGTTAGTTTAGTTATCGAAATCAATCAAGACTACTTTTTATTTTTACCAACTTTGTTCAACAACAGTACGTGAGTAATAAGTTTTTCAAATTTTTGAAATAATTGTTGCATTGGGTTGCTATTCCATTCAAAATTCAGTTTCAGGTTCATGAAAGTTTGATGATTCAAATTTTCAAATTCATGAATAATATAATATTGTAAATTATATTATTGAATTAATATTCATTTGAGTTACAACATAATAAATAAATAAATAAGTAAATTATAATAAATTATTTATTTTATTAATAATGGAACACTTTATTCATGTTGTATCTAAAATTAAAATAAAAAAAAAATAAACAAACTTTCTATTAGCAATTCAATAAGCTATTACTGCCTTATTCTTTTTACATGATTTTATTTCTTATACAATAAGACTTATAGTATAGTTATAATAAAACAGGGCTATCATAATTTTTCGACTTTGTCTTTGTTGTTTGTTCTCATTTCATTTTTAGAAGGTGTACCATTGGTTTCAGATTATATCACAACATTTTTGGCTTTGGGATAAGCATAAGAATAGATAGTTGCTATTCATATTCATTTTAAAACAATTGTGCAGTATGCTATTATAAACCAGGGCATCGAACCGGAACTGAACCTTAACTGAGAGCCGTTAAAAATCGATGTTTTGCTCGGAACAAAACCGTAACCGAACTGAAATATTGTTTGCTAGTTTACCCGAAAACCGTAACGAAATAAATAATGGTTCAATGCTAAAAATTTAAAAGAAAATATTTTTGTCAAATTTCAAAAAAAAATATTTAAATAATATTTCGTCTTTTGAATTCTATGTTAATTTTTATTTATTATCTTTGAAAATTTGTTATCTCTCTTTTTGTTTTTTTTTCGACTGAGTTCGCCAATAATTTGAGTAAGAATTGCCATGTGAAGAGAAATCCAATATAATTGGAGAAATTAAAGATCAGGTGCAATTATCTTCAAAATTTTGATGTGCAAGCTACACATGTGAGCCTGGAAACATCTGTTTTTAGATTTAAATTTATCCTCAGAGGCTGCAGAAGTGGTTTAAGTAAAAACATTTTAGAAGATATATTAATAATCAGAGAAAATTTTCATCTTTTTTGAAACAATCTTATATTTATATGAGTGATTTCAAAATATCTTTGTAATGATTGTTTTTATTTGTTGAAAAAAAGTATTAGAAACGTTTTCTTTTATACTGACAACATTTTTGTTATTAATTTCTTATTATTCACAATCTAAAATTTAATTCAAATTGACATTGTGGTGATAGTTGAATGTCCGTTACATGCATTTAAGGAACTATGCTTAAAAAAATTAAGTTTTGGAGTGAAACCGAAAACAAAAAAAAAACTATATTATTTCAGGAACGAAAATCGGAACCGAAATTCATTTGGCTGATTGAACCAAAACCGTAAATCAAAACGAAAAAATTACTGTTTGATGCCCTGTTATAAACTCTTCGTAATCATTACTGTATGAATATTATTAATATTATTGCATTACTTTGCACTAATTATTTTGTTAAATTTTTGTCATTTTTGTATCATTATGTCGTAGTCCATTCTGGATAGCTAATTTTATTTTATATTCATATATTATTTAAAATGTATATATATATATTATTATTATTATTATTATTATTATTATTATTATTATTATTATTAATGAAACATTTATAAGTGCTAATTAAAATCAAAAAGTTCTCAAAAGCGCTATCTATAATCAAACAAAGTCAAAAAAGAAAAAAGTACAGTCAATGGCGGTAGTAACAAACAAATAATTATTCACTTAACAACAAAATCAAAGCGAAAATAAGTAAGTTTTAAGTTTCTTTTTAAAATCATCAAGTTTCAAATCTTTAGTTCTAAAAGATCTCGGTAAGCTTTTCCAAACCATTGATCCAGATACTGCAAAATCTCTTGATGCTATCTGCAGATTGACATGAGGTACAACCAGCAAAATGCCATCATCTGATATAAGGTTCATACCACTCATCATTATAGACTTTTCTTTTATTTTATCTATCAAATAACTTGGTAACAAGCCATGCACAGTTTTATACATTAAAATACATATTTTATATTTAATTCTTTTCTTTATAGTAAGCAAATGAAGGCTCTTAAGAATTGGAGTAACATGGTTAAATTTGAGACCTCCAACAATCAATTTGGCTGCTATATTCTGAATAGATTGAATTGCAGAAATAGACCTATCTGGCAAACCGTAAAACAGACCATTGCAATAGTCCAATCGTGAATGAACCAATGCATGCACCAAGGTATGAATAGCAGATTTATCTAATGACTTACGGAGTTTATAGAGTTCTCGAATCTGTCCAGAGCAAGAATTTGTTATCATCTTTATATGATCACGCATCGATAATCTAGAATCAAGAATGAAACCCAGATTAGTTGCTTTGTCACTAAATTCAATTTGAACATCTCCTATTTTCACTGAATCAATATTAAGTTTCATCAGCTGCTGCCATGTACCTATTGAAACAAATTTTGACTTCTGCTGATTTATTTTAAGACCATTGTTTGACATCCAATTATCTATGTTATTTAGGCAGGTTACAAGTTTGTTGATTTCAGATTGCAGTAATTCTGGCTTATTACTAACTATAATCTGAATATCATCAGCATAGGCATGATATTTAAAACCGAAATTACCAATTACTTTAAAAACTTCAGCAGTATACATGATAAAAAAAATAGGCCCAAGCACTGAACCTTGTGGCACTCCTGATGTCAAAACCGTTTTATTAGATAACACATTATTGAAGACTACTTGTTGCTTTCTGTCAAACAGATATCATCTGAACCACTTGATAACAGTACCGGAAATACCATAATCATGAACCAATTTTTCCAAGAGAATCTGATGGTCTACACATTCAAATGCCGCACTTAATCTAAAAACGCGACTAGAGCCACATGTTGTTTGTCCAAAGCAGCAAACAACTCAGAAAACACATAAAGCAGTGCAGTTTCCGTTGAATGATAGCGGCGATATCCAGACTGGTGAACTGGTAGCAGGTTGTTTACATTCAAATGATTCAAGAGCTGTTTGGCAACCACTCGTTCAAATATCTTGGAAATGAAACGGATGTTGGAAATTGGTCTATAACTAGACAAATCATTTCGATCCATATTCACTTTTTTTAATACTGGATAAACCATAGCATGCTTACAACCATTAGAAAATGTGCCACTGCTCAGACTCAGATTTAAGATGCTGGTAAGAAAAACGATGAATAAATCAATATATTTCTTTAAAATATGGGTCGGAAAGACATCTATCATACATGTTTTTGATGGCAAACTGAGTACAATTTTTTTAACGTCAGATTCTGTTAAAAGCATAAAGTCAGGAAAAGAACAGTTCCCATTGTACTGAGCTTGACAAATAGTCGGACAATTACTCACATTGGTAGACTGTTTAATTTTATTTACTTTATCATTAAAAAACTTTAAGAATTGAGACGAATCTAAACCAACAATTTCACTCAATGACTGACCAGTGACCTGATTACAAAGGACTTTATTAATAACATTCCATAGATTTTTTGAAGATCCACTATTGTCTGCTACAAGTCTTTTCCAATAACTGTTTCTTTTTTGTGAAAAAAGCCTAGATTTATTTTTCAGAGCTGCTATCCACTCATTTTTACATTTCTCTGTCTGATATTTTCTGTAATTCCTTTCTTTCGACAAAGTCTTTTGAAAGATTTACATTCACCATCATACCACGGAGCATTAACATCACATCTGACTTCTACAAAACGAAGTGGAGCAACTGCATCAGCCAATTTCTTGAGTTCAGAACTCATCATATCAAACTCAATATTAATATTATTGCTTTGGCAAGACCTTGATAATGGAGAAGTCTGCATATATTTAATGAGATTGCTTTCATTTAGGTATTTCCAGGATCTAACTTGTTTCTTGACTATTTTAGGACGCTTATGAGTTAATGGTATGTTAACCTGAATTAAACTATAGTCTGAAAAAGTCTCACTGGGAAAAATCTTAATATCTGAAAATCTTGAAAATATATATATATATATATATATTTATTTAATTATTTATTTAAAATACATGGTAGGGTAGGTTCAATATTAATTTTTTTCTTTTAATTCTACTCTGTTGTGTTTTTCAACATAAGTACATTTTGATGTTCATGCCATTGTTTACATATTTTTTTTCATTCTGGCTCCTTGTCTTTTAATGTTGCATTGCCTTTCTCTATTAACTTAATTTGAATTAAAGTGGTGTGCAAGTTTACACAAAATTGGTGTACAACTATATACAAATTGTATTGTATTGATTATATATTTATATTTTAATCAATCAATCAATCTTCGTTTAGCGTCCAGAAACCCAGTTCCCTGAGCTAGGATGTTGTTGTCTGCCATAAATTTTTTGCGCCAAATTAGACGATTCATTTCAGTTGTATCCATTTCATTTAAATTTAAAGCTTTCATGTCTTGCTGGATTGTTTGCAACCAGGACTTCTTTGGACGGCCTTTGGGACGTGTGCCAGGTACTTCAACATCTGCAAGAGAAGTTATGGCACTGTTTCCACTTAGTTTAACATGACCAAACCACCCCAGACGGTGTTGCCTGCATTCGTCCTTTATATCATCTAAACCAGCATGACGCAGGATTTTGGTAGATTTGATGTGGTCCTTTAGACTAATTCGTTGCATCCATCGGAGCATTTTCATGTCGGTTCGTTGAAGTTGTTGTTCCAGTTTGGTTGTTATTGGCCATGTTTCTGTACCATAAAAACACGCATCAATATAGAGGCCATTTATTCCAGGCTGCACGTATGCGTGCTCGATCGGCAGCATAAGCTGTTCCAGTAAAATCCAGAACATCCCCTAGATGTTGATACGATGTGACTTTCTCTACCTTAATGGCTTCAAAAACATTGCTATTTCGAATTTGTTGTTTTGGATTGATAAAAGCAGGACAAACAAAATTGGACACTTTATATAAAGTCCCGATTATTTTTAAACAACGTTTGTGACACCACTGGTTACACTGCTAACACTTGATTGAATTGTTACCTACACCAGCTTTACAAACTGAACAGGGCCATCGTCCAATAGCTGTGGATTGGATGGGTTCACCAGTGTTCATTACTTTGATTTTGCAGATGTTGACTTTGAATCCATGATCGGCGAGTCTGGTGTTCCAATCTTCAAACATCTGTGCTGCATTCTGCTCAGACGTGGAAAATTTTATGGTCATCAACAGACTTTGATTTTTGCCATTGCTTGTATGCAGCTTTCTTTTCAGCTATTGCATTTTGTAAACTGTCAATCCACCACAAAGTGTCCCGTTCATGCTGACGTTTGGTACCAGCTTTCCCACAAACTGTAGTTGCAGCGTTTATCAAAACGGTTTTGTATGTACTCCAATCTGTACTGGCTTGCGATTGGCGGTCTAACTGTGTGGCGACAATCTGTTGGAATTTTATCGATGAATATTGCTTTTTAGCTTCCACGTTTTGATTCTCCGAGGCATTTGTTTAGACTTATGCTGTGATAGTTTGACAACCAGGTCTGCCACAAGGAGTCTATGTTGGGCGACACGTGATTTGCCTACCTCGGGGAACCGGATTTCTGGACGCAAAACGAAGATTGATTGATTGATATAAATTATAAATATTCAAGTAAATAATCTAATATTTTATTTTAATATATAGGCTTAAAATTAAAATCTGTTTCAACTTATATAAAATATATAAATAATAATAATTCTAAATTTTATCTGTCAAAACTTTCCATGAAGGTGATGGAAAGAATTTAGGAGCAAAGAATTAAAGAACAGGTTATTATTGACAAATAGAGTACTATTGATCCAGTTTTTATTGCTATACAAATTCCAGAAAAGTTCAGTGCCGAGAAGAAAACTTTTTATTATGCTTTTGTGGAGCTGGAAAAAGCTTATAAATAGGTTCCAAGAGAAGTGATTAATTAGGCGGGGTAAAAGAATGGTTGATGGACATAGTAATGTGCATGTATAAAAGAGCCATGACGATGGCAAGGATTAACGATTTTGTAGATAAGTGGTTTGATGTTCAGGTGGGTTCACATCAGGGTTTGGCGTTAAGTCTTCTACTTTGTGATCATTTGTTGGTTGGGTTAATTAAAGGCTTGATTTGCTATTTGGTAGAGTGACCAAATTTGTTCGCCTTTGCTTCCAGTCAGCCATACCTTGCATTGATTTGCACGAGCTATCGCAACCTGACATTTCGCTTCTGTGTTTTTTGATCGGTATGTCTTTCGATCTTCATCCGTCACCGTGTTATGCTATTGTTTGAAAGCTGCTTTCTTACTGGCAATAGCATTTTGCACCGTCTCGTTCCACCGCCAAGTTTCGCGGTTGGGCTGGCGTTTTGGTCCAAATTTTTCACATACAGCTGTTGCAGCATTCACTAGGGTGTCCTGAAAAGATTTTCAGGTTATGTCTACCTTCTCCAGACGATCCAGCTGTGTCGTTACCAACTCCTTGAATTTTTCCCTGAACATGAGGTTCTTCAGTTTCTATATCTTTATTCTAGTAGGCATTCGATCAGTCACAGGGCGTGATCGTTCCATCATCATATCGGCCACTAGCAATCGATGTTGAGGATGCATGCTTTGCCTGGAATGACTTTTGTTTTCCTGAATAGTCGTCTATGTTGTTGTCTGACGACAATAAAGTAAATTTGTGTGCATGACATCCCGCTTTTATATGTGTTCAAATGTTCTACCCTCTTCTTGAAGTAGGTGTTCAACAGGGAAATTTCAGGGCTTTCAGCAAATTCCAGAATCCATACACCATCTTCGTTTTGAAACCTGTAGCCAAAGCCTTCATGGACACCGTGGAACCCATTTGCTTTATCTCCAGCATGGTTGTTGAGGTCGCCACATATTAATGGTATCTCTGATGATGGTGTTTTTCTGACGGTATCTGAGAGTGAGGAGCATATGCAGAGAATACAGTCAGAACCTGTTTTCCCATTCTGAGTTTAATCAGCATTAGGCGTGAGCTGATTCGAGCCACCTCCAGTACATTTTGTGCCTGTGATTCCGTATGAAAATTTGCACTCCATGTTGGGCTGTCTTTTGGCCATTCCAGAACACCAACTTGTAACTCCCAATGAGAGAGACACCATTTGATTTCCATCTTGTTTCCTGTAAAGAAAAGATGTCAACCTTTTGCCTTTCCAGCATGTCGACGATCTCCATGGAGCGTCCAGTAAGCGATCCAGTATTTAAAGTGCAAGTTTGATATTTCAGGAGGGAACGCCCGATTTTCTGCAAAATCCACCCACTTTTGCATACTTCTTGGATATTGTCACCCCTTAACCATTTAAGGTCTTCTAGGGAATAGGGGATTTTTTTTATTGTGATGACATGGAAGATGTATGAATCAAAAAATTTTTGTATCTAAAATTGACAATTACTATCGACAACCACCAGTTATGAGCAGTAGGCCTAGCCTTTTTGCTGTAATCACAGAAGGCAGCGTGCTTGCATTTTAGCTCGTGCCCAAGAGAGCACTGTTGTAAGCAGTGCACTTAGCCTTTAGGTTAAAGGTCCCTGTTCCACAAGGCAGTGGATTTAGAATAGAAGATCATCCGCTGTTGAAGCCGTTGTCCTAGGATCCTCCGCCGCTTTCACCTTAGGACTTTCCCTTATTCACCACCTGAGGACGTGCCTCATAGCCAATGCACTCCAGCATAAGGAACGCACATATATGAGTATATATAAAATATAAACAACAGTTGATAGCATATTACATTGAAAATGGTAAAGGATTTCCGACAAAAAACCTTTTCTGTATAAGATAAAAATGAATAAAAAAAGTAGTTGAAAACTTTCTTTTCTTTTCTTATGCAACAATAAGTTAAAAAAACAATGATAAAAACACGATTCGAAATATTGAAAAATTAAACCAGAAACTGATCAAAGTTAAAAATGCTGCGATGTTTCTCAACAATTATATATATATATATATATATATATTCATATATATATATATGAATACATACATATATATATATATATGAATATACATATATATATATACATATGAATATATATATATATATATATATATATATATATATATATATATATATATATATATATATTCATATTCATATTCATTTATCTATTTATTTATATTACAAGTGTTCTAACTCCTTATGAAATTATTGCAGAGACTCTTGATGGTTGTTAAAATAAAATGCCTTCAATGTCTAACAGTGAAAATGAACTAACTATTGATGGTATTAGAGATGTGTGGCAGCATAATTTGGAAGAAGAATTCAAGACATTACGAAAAATAATTTATGATTTTCCTTTCATTGCCATGGTTGGTTCTTTCTGTTTGCAACGCTATTTTTAACTTTAAGATGTTAGATAAGATTAATAAAAAGTCATCAAACAATCCAGCTTGTTTTAAAAAGTAGTTGTGACTATATACTGTTTTAAAGTCTTATTACAGAAATTGCCTTGTCATAACGTTTGTAGTATGTGCTTTGCAGGAAGCAAGAGCAACGATGGGGTCAAATTTACTTTACATTTTGTACAAGGAGTCACCAATAAGCATTTGAACAATGTTTTCATGGTGACTCGCAAATGCTGAAACTAGAATAAAATGACGCAAACCCAGTCAGAGTTCTGGGTGAATTCAATTTTTATATATTTTATTCTATTGATTGTAGGTTATATTCTAGAATAAAAAAACGTCGCCAACAGTAAATTCAAAATTTCCACAAAATTAAAACTTCTAGAGTGTTACGTTTTAGCTGTTCTCACTTACAGCTCAGTGTTTTGAATGATCTCTATTTCTAAAGAAATGGAAAAAAGAGTGGATAGTTTTTGAGATGATTCATGAACAAACACGATTTGGCAATGGAAAGAAAAAACTGCTTTTGATAACAAATATCAGACGATGACAATTAAAGTTTCTTGGTCGCATTAAGAGAGGAAGGAATAGAAAATTCAACAATAATTAAAAAGATGCCAGTTACTTAACGATTTGTTACTGCTCGGGATTTATGAAGGTGTTTGGTCGCCAAAGTCCAGAAAAAATAAAGAGCAAAGGAAGAGGAAAATTTTATTTTTGTATTGGTAATTTATATAAAAACCAATCCTATCAATCAGCTCATTTAAATAACTTAATTTTTAAATTTTAATTTTATAAACTATTTGTAATTCAACCCTCTTTGCCCTTCCATCGTTTTTTCATCTGCTTGTGAACTCCTGTCAATGTTCAGTTTTCGAATTTAATGTGCCCACAACAACATTGTAATGGCTGAAACTTTCAAATTACTGCTACTTTATAATTTTCTACCATTATTTCAAAATGTTATCTCAATTTTTTTTCTGGCAATTTTATTACTGGACCATTTATTAAATGTCAGCTTTTGCGTGTAGCAGAGTGATTTTCATAGAATTTGTTGTATCAATCGCACATGACACAGAAATTTACAGTTAAAAATTTATCGTTGTGGTTTTTAATATAAAATTTGCGGTCGTTTGAAATGTTTCAAGTATTTAACATAACA
Source organism: Helobdella robusta (assembly GCF_000326865.2). Taxonomy (NCBI): domain Eukaryota; kingdom Metazoa; phylum Annelida; class Clitellata; order Rhynchobdellida; family Glossiphoniidae; genus Helobdella; species Helobdella robusta. The sequence continues at coordinate 2,641,698 of NW_008704084.1, read as the reverse complement.
TAACTAGTTACAAATAATTTTTTGTTTAAGTGATTTGTTCAGTGATTTGTTAGAACAAATTGATTTGATAAATATTTTCGTAACTGAAAAGAATTTGTGACGAAGTATGATAATTTACATTGAACTATAGGACACAGAATTTCCTGGCGTGGTTTGGTCTCCACCTGATCCTTGCAAAGATAAAAGATCATACTACAACTACCAATCCATCAAATTCAATGTTGATCTCCTGAAAATTATTCAAATTGGATTTACACTCTCAGATCAATATGGCAACCTTGCTAAGCCTATTTCTACATGGCAGTTTAATTTCAAGTTCGACCTCAAGTTTGTGTGGTTTTTGAATTTTTATTTGAGACCTGTTTCTAAATCAACTTGAATTTTTTGTCAGTGTTTTCTTCTGTTTGTAAATTTAAACCAATCTTTAATCCTAAGACTTGAGCTTAGTATAAGATTAATCCAATGGTAAATGAAATTATTGTAATTTTTAGTGGCAATCACCATAATTTCAATTTAACTTAATTTGTGGATTAATTTGATTAAATTCTCACCTTTCGTAGTGCAGACCTCTACTCTGAGCCATCCATAGATCTCCTCATAAGATCTGGCATCCAGTTTGAGAAGCACCAGACGGACGGCATTGACACTCGTCACTTTGCTGAACTTCTTATATCATCAGGCCTGGTTTTGCTTGATGACGTCAGATGGGTAACATTCCACAGGTTAGCAAGTCTTCCTCGTGTTTCCTACTTCCGTTCAATTAATTAAAAGTGATGGCCAATCGATTCGATTAAAAATTTATTACAATCTAAAATGAAATTTAATTTTTTATTAAATTATTTCATATTTATAAGTTAAATATCATTATTTCAAATTAATATGGGTGGTTTTTAAAAATGTTCTGAAAGGAAATGGTTTGTGCCTTTCATGTTTTCGTGGAGGCTATGCAGTCGTCTGGGTAATCTATTTTTTTGAATCTTGAAAAGACCTCTTCTGCTGACGTATTTGAAGTACTGTGTCAAATCGATGAATGCATTGAACAGGGGTATCTGTTGCTTTTGGGCCTTTACTTGAAGTTTGCGAAGGGAGAATGCCATATCTGTAGTCAATCTCTTAGATCTAGACTCACACTGAGTTTCAGGATACATGTAGGTATGCATGGTGTCCTGGTTATGACATTAAACTGACCCTCACTGCCTTGTAAGTGATGTTGGATCATCAAAGGCTAGGCCCACCGCTTATAACTGTGGTTGCGTAAGGAAGGGCGTCCTGCGTAAAAATTAGCCAAATAAATTACTTATGATGACAGAAGTGACAATGGCCCTCAGTATCCGGCAGAATGGCGTCGAGGGGTATTTCGGTTTCATCATAGGTAGCCAAACGGCAACCCCAGATCTCGGGGAAAATGTCGTCTAAACGTGTGTTGTTTTGTTGTATGTAGGTATGCATGGTGCACGAGCGAATATCTTTTCAACGATGCGGAGTAGAAAGATGCTTCTGCGATTGTTGTGATCGCTTTGATCTTTTTTGTTTTTGAACGGAATTATAATGCTTGCAACATACAATTCCTGTGGTCCTGTGATATTGAAAATACCTTTGAAAATGCTATAAAAATACATGTGGCTGTTGTTGTTGTTGCCCCTTCACGACCACCTATCCATTGGTCAGGCGAAGCCTGAGCCAATCAGCAACCGCGGTTGGGTTTTGCCACAGGTCTATTGTCTTGAGATTCGTAGGATTGGCAGAACAGGAGAAGAGATGAGCCTCGTCGTCTACGTGCGTGTGACAGTGAGGACACATATTACCTGTACCGCCATCAATAATTTCCCTGAAACTACCTAAGATGATACTGTGGCCAGATCGGAGTTGGGCCAGAGTTCTTCTTATTGCCCGAGGCAGAGATTCCTCTGAGCTGTCTATTTGTGGTTGTGGAGGGGGCCATCCGTTAAGCAGGATCGGCGCGTGGTACGCCTCCGCAGCGGCCTTGGCAGCCATGCCATGTAAATTCCGAATAGCCATATTGATACTTGCACTATCCGAATTAGTGTGTAAGATGGATCTGACTGTGGCTCCCCATTTTGACATCAGAGTGTTTTTCATCACACGAGGGGGAAGTTTGGCTGACAACAATGTATGGCATGGATGTTGAGGGTCGAAACATTTTGTGATGAATTGTTTTGACAGTAGATCTGTATGCTGTTTTATTGACAGCAAACAGCACTCGGACAGCAGATGCTTCTCGGATGCGATTTTGTGACAGCCAGTGACGATTCTCAGTGCAGCATTCTGAGCGCGTTGAAGACGGCATAGATTGGATTCCGAAGATAGAGACGACCAGGCCGGGCAGGCATATTCCTTTGTTGATCTGCCTATGGTCTTGTAGACCTGTAAGAGGGTCTCTTTATCTTGGCCATAGGTGGTGCCGCTGATAGCTTTTAAAACATTATTCCGTTTTGTGGCCTTGGATGCTGACAATTTATGGTGTTGAGTGAAGGTCAGCATCGGGTCGAAAGTGAGGCCAAGAATTTTCGGGTTATGTTCTAGCGGTAGAACCTGCCCGTTTACCTTTACTTGGGGATGATAGTGGTATTGCGCTGTGTGAGGTGTGAACAAAGTTATAGAAGATTTAGAAGTGGATATTTCCAGGTCGCGGAGAAAGAAAAAGTTTATCAAGAGAGGGAGATAGTTGTTGAGTCGCTGTGTCAGAATACCCACATCCGGGCCGGTCGTATAGACGGAGAAGTCGTCCGCATATGATATTACCTTGATATCAGATGGTGGTTCAGGAATGCGTGAGACATAGTAATTGAACAACGCAGGGGACAGGACTGAACCTTGAGGAACTCCTGTATGGATGTTCCTCTGTTTAGACGACTGGTTTCGGAATTCCGTTACAGAAGACCGGCCGTGCAGGTAGTTTGACAACCAGCATGAAATGGAGCTAGGCAGCGAGGACTTCAAAAGGTCATAAATAAGAATTCTGTGGTTGACCATGTCAAAAGCCTTTGAGAGGTCCAAAGCTACCAGCGTGGTTCGATGTGCTGGTCTCTTCTGATTGAAACCATTGGCAACATCCATAGAAAGGAGAGAGACAGCAGTGGTAGTGGAGTGTCCTGAATGGAAACCATGTTGGTGACTGGCCGGGGACAGATGATCAGAAATAAATGGGAGGAGGCATCTCTCGAGAATCTTAACGGCAGGGCAGAGAAGTGAAATGGGTCTGTAGGATTTGGCGTCTTCATCAGACTTACTTGGCTTCAGAAGAGGGATGATCTGGGCCTTCTTATAGATGTCTGGGATACAGCAGGATCTGAGTGACTCGTTATGACTGAATCTGAATGACTCACATGTGGCTGTCGTTGGCAGCGCTTCTTCTTATATTATATGTACAGCATTTACATATGTACACTTTCAACACGAAGGTGGAAATGTATCAAACATTATTAGTAACCGATATTTTTGGCGTTTTTGGCTGACGTTGCCATCTACTTTTGTAACAAAACATGTGCATGAAAAGATTTGGCTATTATACGAATAACATACGTATTTATGTATCTGTAGACTAGACAGTGTAGGCTAATCTTTTTATTTCTGAAATTGTTTACTTGTGTTAAAACGTAACATTCCATTATTACTGATTGGTAAATGTGTATGTGTCAGCTGCGTTACTGTCTTGAAATTTTAAATTCATCGATAAATTATTTTCTTATATGAACTGCTTTTAACAACGTACCTCAAATTAACTGGCAGCGCATACGACTTTGGTTACTTGTTGAAGGTATTGACCTGTAAACCACTTCCTGATGACGCGGCAGAGTTCTACCAACTTTTGCGCCTATTTTTTGTACATTTCTACGATATAAAACATCTGATGCAGTCTTGCAATCTGTTTAGAGGTGGCTTGCAAGAACTTGCCGACCAATTAGAGGTTTTTTAAATTCATTTTTGCATAGCTAACTAGACATTTATATTCTTATAATTAAGTTAACCAGTCGTTTTTTATTTTTTTTTTATAAGATATATTTTCATTAAACCAGTGTTTCCCAACCTTTTTCAGTGTTGGCCTCCCTAAAAAAGTCCTAATGGTAACTTGGCCTCCCCAAATTCCGTCGTCAATAATTGAAAAAAAAATCAATTTGTTATAACAATTTTTATTCAGACAGATTTAATTAAAATTAGCATTGTTCATAATAATAAGGTTTATGTAAGGTTTTTTAATTTATTACATAAAATGTTATTGAAGCTTAATGCTTATTCTTCAATAAAATGCTGTTTTCCATCACAGAGAAGATGAAATCGAGGTTCTGTATTAGAAAGATATACCCTCATATCATTCGAGGCATCCAATCTATTTCTATCTTTAGTCTTGATAGATACTAATGTAGAAAACCCTTTTCACATAAGTAGGTGGTCGAAAATGGAATCAGAGCTGCCATGGCTTTTTTAAATAAATTTGGGTATATTTCTTTCAGACTGCACCAAAACTCTGCCAATCCTTTGGAATTGAATTCAGCTTTTACCAACTCTTTTGATCGAAGATCAATTAAATCTTCCGTTATTTCTTCTTCATCAGCAACACTATCCAAGTCAATAATGAACGGATTTCGTATCCAAAGATTATTTTCCAAATTTTTAGTATCAAAATAACGCTCAAATGATAGTTGAAGAGTTGTGATATGTTGTATAATTTCTTTTTTTATTTCAACAGGCATTGATTTGTTTCCACTGCTACTTATAACATCAGCTAGGTATGGTAAATTTGCAAGGTTTTCAGCTTCTACTCTTCTTTTGTACAATGAAAGCTTATTTAAAAATCCTACTAATTTTTCATTGGCGTCGATTATTGTCATTTCTGGTCCTTTCAAACAAAGATTAAATTCATTTAAGAGTGTGAACAGATCAGCTAAATATGCCATATTAACTATGAAATCAGTCTTCTCAAAGTCACCTGCTAACGTTTTTTCTTTTTCTTGCAAAAATGAAGACACCTCATCTTTCAGGTCCATTAGTCTTGAAAATACCTTTCCTTTGCTTAACCACCTGACTTTTGTGTAATATAGCAAGACATCGTATTCAGAATCAAGTTCTTGGCATAAAACTTTGAATAAACGATGGTTTACTGCTCTTGATCGTATAAAATTGACTATTTTGATCGCTGTAGACATGACAGACTGAAGCTTTGCTGGTAATGTCTTCACAGCTAGAGCATGGCGATGGAGCATGCAATGAGTTACAAGTGTCTGTGGAGAATTAACTTTGATTAAGGCAGCCAATCCAGATTTGTTACCCAACATACTTGGTGCTCCATCAGTACAGACTGAATGTAATTTTGTCAACCAACTAAATTCATTTCTTTCAAAGAAAGTTGTAATCATTTGAAAAACATCTGCAGCTTTACTAGTTGTCTGAAGTGGTTAGCAAAATAAAAATTCTTCTTTAATTTTAAAATTACATACATAACGAACATACACTAAAAGCTGGCAACACATTGATACATCTGTGGTTTCATCAAGTTGCATACCAAAATTAAAAGGACTACTTTTCAGTTCTGACATAACTTGGTCCAAGATATCATTTGAAAGATCTGCTATTCTGGAACAAATAACATTATTAGAAAGTGGAATTTCTTCAACCTGTTTTCTTTCTTTTTTTCCAAGAATTAACTCCACCATTTCAAGTGCACAGGGTTTTATTAAGGTTTCTCCAATTGTATGTGGTTTTTTTTTTTGGCAATCAAATAGGCAACTTTGTAAGAAGCCTCAAGAAGTGGTTTCTTTGGTTGAGCAAATCCAACATTTTTTAATGTTCCAGTGGCTTGAAATCTAGCTCGCTTCAGTTTGAAGGTGTCCAGGTTGTCGTTGACATTTCCAGGATGTTTGGTTTCTAAGTGGTGGCGTAACTTTGCTGGTCTCATTCTATCATTACAATATACTGCTCCGCATAAGAAACATTGTGGCTTTTCAGTGCCATCTTTTTCAGTAATAGTCGTGAATCCAAACGCAACGTAGGTTTCGCCATAGCAACGTTTTTTATAACGAGATTATTGAAAACTGAAAATGATAAAAAAACACATATTTTAAAAAGAACTGAAATAATTAAAAAACCACAAATATAAATTACCAGTTATGTTAGAAACAGCAGACCAAATTTTTTAGTTAATTTATTCAATTAATTGTCTTATTTTATTAATTTTATTGAAAAATAAATTCATGCAGGGTATCACAAAAAACGCGACAGAAAGAAAATGAGGGATTTATGAAAACAGAAATGTGCAAATCATTATTCAAATAAATACAATATGGAAAGCCGTTACGCAAAAACAATTTTCATATAGTATTCAAAAAATCGTTTTTAGCATGATTAAAATTTTGTGATTTAACAAAACTTTATAAAATTATATAAATTTATAAAATACATGTAAATAGAACACCTTAGTTGGTCTCCCCTAAAAGATCATTTGGCCTCCCCAAGGGAGGCCGGCCCCACTGGTTGGGAAACCCTGCATTAAACCTTGAATGAGCTGTCACCAAATAGAAAATATGTGTTGAAAAAATGAAGTGATTAAGAATTAAGACGTTAACTTTGATTTCAGGTGAAGAGGATTGGTCCTCAGCATCAGGCAGGCAGTGACAGTCGGTTGACTGGGGCGATATTTTTCAAAATGAAAGAGGTTAACAAAGTTTTTTTTCAAGCTCGTTAAATTCATCATTGATTATTATTAAAATTGAATTTAAATTTGTTTAATAATACTCTCCAGTTGCATTTTGAGAATTGTTTAGATGGCATAATGGAGGAAGGCCTACTCTTTGGTATTGAGAACGATAATGCCGTGGATCAAAAATAATAAAAATTCAAAACTTTGTTATCTGCCTATCTGCTAACTATCTGCTCATCGAACTCAATGAAAACTCGCCCAGGGATCATCTCTTTAACCTTTTGCTTACTTATTTTTATTGTATTTTGTGCTCTAAATTTTCACTTGTAGTATTTGTTTGCGACATTTAGTTGCTGTAGTTTATTCCGTTTCGGTTTGAAAGACAATTGCAAAATTGGAGAAAAAACAAAAACTATTAACAATTTGTAAACTTATCATAATGGGCAGCAGCTGCATTGCAGATAAAACTTGTCTATGTTTTGTCGCCCGACATCCATCATGATCGTTCGTTGATTTACATTTTATTGTTTAATTGTTAATATGGGATTTTATATAATTACCACAACAAATCAGGGCCACATTAAATGTTAACTGCTTTTATGATATTTATTATTATTTATTTTTGTACGAACTAAAATAAAAGTTGCATGAGTTTTTGTTTTCTTAGCGCCTGAAATCTGAATATTGTTATAACGTATTTTAAAAAACATGAAAGGCTCCTCTTTCTATTTTGACAGAAATGCACTAAAAAAGAGAAAATCGCTTTGAGTATATTTTGCTGGGTGGTTTTTGCTGTTTTTCGCTATTTCAATTTAATTTATTTGACAATAGGACACCCCCATAGCAGCAAAAAATACACAAAATGGTGCCTAGAACCGAAACAATACTTGAGAGATCAGCCCAATATGTGAAGTGAATGTCAAGGACTCTAAAAGTCTCGCAAGATAGACTTCACGACAGGGAGCATTTAGATGTAAACAAAATGTTAATTATATTACAAGCTATAGAATTGGTATCAAATAAATGCCGGCTACGCCGTTGGGTGAGTAACCATAGTCCCGGAGGCATGAGTGGTGGTTCAGTATTTAAATTCGTCCAGTGTTGAAACGTGCTTTCAGCACTATGAGAATTTTCAATTAAAATTTTATTAACAACGGCATCAGAATCTTTGAATAAAGTGACGTTTGTAAAACTTATTATTTTTCCACCAAAATAAGAAATTGAGTAACGAAAATGCTTCGATTTGGCTCGTCCTCGCCGTATAACACAAAACTGAACCCGCTTTCTGCAAAGTATGCTTTTTTACAATTTTTTTAATAACTATTTGAGGCGTTTAATAGTAATAAAACTATATTTTTATTTACAAAAGGTAACAATTAAGTTTTTTAATTTGAGAAAAGAATTTCAATTTAAGTAGAAAAGCTTTGCAAAAATAACGAATTGCATAATATTAATTTAACACGTTATATCTAAATGGTAAGCATGAAAATTAAGTTTTCTACGCAAAAAAAACTCAGAACTGACATACCATTTAGCAAAAAATGGTCAACAATGCTTAATAGAATATTAATTGGTCAGCAAAATAATTCATCAATAGTTATTCAAAAAATTTTCCATCAGTAAGCGAAATACGTAAAACTATAAAATATTTACCATATAACTTAGAATGCCAAATATATGGGGCAATCCAATATTTGTGTCACGCTTTTTACGCCATGTTTTAGCTCCTCCCTCCTCCCTGTCACATCCTGTCACACTCAGTTTACACCTCCCTCAATAATTATGTCACACCCGACCACCTATAATTTATTATTAATAGATTATGGATAACATCATGACCTAGGTACAAAGTTTTAAATCAGGACAAAAAAGTCTCGTAACGATCCAGTTCATGTTCGTGGCTAATTCTACAATTCGGTCCACACTGTTGCCAGATGTTGCTCCACTGTAGCCAATGAAATGTGTGTATCATTGCCAGCATTGTCTACATTTAATCCTGTACACAAAGAAATTATGTTTTATTTTCTGTACCTTAATATTAAAATTGAGCAGTAAACGTCTGAAACTTGAAAATTGTAAAAATTGAATAAATGTCTACATTATTAAAGTCTACGTTATTAAAACATTGGTGAAAATATCCGCCATTTAGTGATGGTCCACACACATCATCCAATATTGATAGGTCTCTCCACCAATGTCGAAAGAGCCCTACATTGATGATGCAGGTGACTTACAGGAACTTTTAGGTGGACGTGTCTTTCAAAGGGTGATATGGTCCATCATGGGACCACATTTTAATTTGAATAGTGAAGCATTTCCAGAATAAATACAATAAGATTCCATTAGACTGTTAGACCCATGAAAAGTCTATGTAAGATAGCAACAAAGTATACTATAAAGCAACAAAATATACTATAAACACTGAGTGATATGTACAGTCGCACAAGAATACCAGAAAAATTTACCAACTAAATCCAAAAATTCTTCATCAATCCATTCAGCATCTTCCATGTTGTTGTCGTAGGCTATTATTTTTTTTAATTATTATTCTTTAAAAATCAGGATCTGACAGACGCAGAAACTGTTACAGCATGCAGGGCAGTAGTACAAAATTAAACGAATAAGTAAATAAAAAAAAAGGAAAAAGAAACATGTTTAAACATGAAAAATAAAATAAATAATAATAATAAAATAAATAAATAAATAGACAATAAAATGAAGTAATGGCATAAAAACGCAAATTAATAGACTGGATGATGACTTAGTGAGTTAGGGAAGTGATCGATAAATAAAAACTTGTATGAATGATAAAGTTTTATTGAGTGTTAATATGTTTGAGGTGTTTTGTGATGAAAGTCTTCCTGATATGTGGATTGGGTGGTGACTTGATAGTTATGTTTGCGTTGTCGAAGTTTGTGTGTTGTAGTTTTAATTGGTGGTAGTATTATTGCTATCAAATCTCTCTGTTTCCTTGCTGCTAACCTGACCGGTCTTGTACGTTGTACGGTTTGTTCTATGCTCGGGTGTGAGCCTTCAGGCTGGCCAGTGAGGCATGATACTAACCACACTTCTTGCAGAATGAAAATGCATCCTTACACCTACAACTTGCTTTAGACCAAAATGTCAGCAGGTTGGCAGCATTCTTTCATTTCATATTGCCTAATTTACGCCGTTTCTTATGAACAAAGTCAGTCACATCATCTTTAACTTTCACACTACACCAAAACACATTTGTATCTGACTGTAGAGACTGCACTTTTATTTGGAAGAACCATCTTAAGTACCTTATACAAACGAAAATACAACGTTCGTTTATCAACCATTTTGTATATTTGTTTAAACTGCGTGCATAGAATATCTAAAATATCTAAAACTGAAATGTTAGCAGCATTGTTTTGCCTAAATATCGAACATTACCAGACCTGGAACATATCGGAACTTCGGCAGCAGCCTAAAGACAGTACACGTACATACGCATCAGGTTAACCCCTCCATCCCACTGTCACACACTGTTACGCTGGGCGAACTCCCTCCCCCCAGCGTGGCATTATTTTTGAATGGCCACTATAGCAATTATTGCACTAAACATAACATTTTTGCAAACGCGCAATTACTTTTTTAAAGCTTTCAACATAAATAATTAATAAAATTACCGAACAAAACTTAATTTAAAAAAAAATTTCTCTTTCTCTAAGAGATAAGATATTTCAGCAAAACAGAACCATCTGATCCACATACGATCATGTTATTATAATTATTAACGGGGTTTAAAATGGTTCAGAAGATTATGGTCTGTCTAAGAACCACTACTAATTAGATCTCCTAATATCCTATCTGTCCGAGTTTGGCTTTGAAGCTGTTGAGTGAATTCGCAGAGACTGCATCATCGCTTAGCTCGTTCCAGGCGTTGACCACTCTACAGCTGAAAAATCTGCTCTTTATTTTTCCATCCGAGTTTTTGAAAATCTTAAATCTGTGTCATCGTAGTTTATCACTGTTTACTAGTCTGAAAAATCTCGAGTATGGTGTTGTTTCCCTGTTCGTGATCAATTTATATGTTTGGATTAGATCTCATCTACATCTTCTTTTTTCTAATGATGTTAAGTCGCATTTTTTCAATCTCTCATCGTATTCCATTTTTTAGATTCCTCTAATCATTCTTGTGGCTCTACGTTGTACTTTTTCTAAAACTTCCTTATCTTTTTGCATATATGGGCTCCATGCTTGAACACAGTACTCCAGATGAGGTCTGACTAGGGTTTAATACAATTTCAGTATGATATGCTTCTCTCTGCTGACCATTGTTCTTTTTATAAATCCCAAGATCGTATTAGCTCTGGCCGCTGCAGCTGTACATTGTCTTGACGGTTTTGTGCTTTGATGAACAATGATTCCTAGATCCTTTTTTTTCCTCTGTCGATCGTAGTTCTCTTTCACCAATTTTATATGACTGCACATTTTTCAACGTTGAAAAGCATTTGCCAGTCCTTGGACCATTGGTACAGTCTTACTAGGTCTTTTTGCAATATTTCTGCATCTTCATCGTTGTTGACTTTCACACATAATTTGGTATCATCTGCAAACTTTGAAATCTTAGAGACTATTCCTTCGTCGATGTCGTTAATGTATATCACAAATAATAGCGGTCCCAATACCGATCCCTGAGGCACGCCACTTGTTACGTCTATCCACTTCGAGTTTATTCCTTTTATCCGCACCTGTTGTCTCCTATCTTTAAGCCAATTTTTTATTCATTGTAGCAGATTTCCTTCTACCCCACATGCCTGTAACTTTTTGGATAACCTTTTATGTGGCACCTTATCGAATGCTTTTGCAAAATCTAAATATATTACGTCTACCGAGTTATCCTGGTCTAGGTTAGCATAAACATCTTCAAAAAAATCCAAAAGGTTAGATAGACAGGATCGTCCTTTCATAAAACCATGTTGGCTGTCATTGATTATGCAGTTAGAATTTAAGTGCTCGACTATATTTCTCTTGATAATTTTTTCTAATACTTTACATATAATGCAAGTTAAACTAACTTGCATTATATGTATGTCTTTCTCATTTTTTAAGTTTTTATGGAACACGCTAATCTGCTGTTACCGGTCCTTTTCTTTGAAATCCTTAGCAGCATCAGCTTTTTTTTCGTCACTGGTGGTTCATAGTGTTTACGAAAACTTTCAAGTCACGATTTTATAACGAAATGTTCATGTCATTTGGTTTGGTCAAAATAAATATTTACCAAATTTTTGGTCGTTCTTATGTCAAAGCAGAGGCGTATTTACAAAAACTGTGGCCCTAGGCGCACGACCAATTTGGGGCCCTCTCGCCTATAAGGCGATCAATGATCATAATACAACAATAGTTAGAACACTCATACCCATGCATTTTTTAACATGCATAGATACTACAGCTATAGATACTAGTTAGAAATTATAATTGTCAGTTTATTACAGTTATATAACTTTTTTCCTGCTCTTCAATTTCGCGAAGGAGTCAATGTGCGCATTGAAATCGTATTCTAATGTCTCCTTTGATTCAATGCATAAAATAGACAAATCTCCCAGCTTACATTGGCTGATGGAATTCCGCAAGTAATTCTTGATCCTTTTCAACACAGAAAATGACCGTTCTCCAGTTGCGTTTGATATAGGAATGGTGAGAAAGATTCTTAGAAGGGTTTCCACATTGGGAAATGTACATTGTAGTCCACCCACCACTATAAGCTGGTACATCTCTACCGTAGATTTTTCTTCCTTAGCGAAATGCAAAAACTGTTTGATTTCATCGCCAGCGGTATCAGAATTAACATCGTCTTTGTATTCTTCGATCAAGGCCGAGATCTTTGTGTTCATGTCATCTACCTTGTCCTTGAAAAATAGACTGAACAAATCAGGTATACCTTTGTATGCTTCGATTCTGTGATCAAGTTCCGTGATCAATTTATCAGAAATGGCGTTTACTGTGTTAACAATAAAATTATCACGACCAGTTAAAATAACTTCCGCTTCATTGCTTTCGTCAGAAAACGGTTTTCGCTTTTTCTTGCGGCTCACTTCATCTTGATATTTACAGTCTTTCAGATCCTCGTTAATAAGCAATGCTGCTCGTTTTTCAATACGAGTGAAATCGTTTCGGACTTCATTGTTAATAAAAAGCTTCAGTGATTCTAGAAGATTTAAACCAGAATAAATTTGAATTTTGCAGAGATTTGCTGGTTGCATTCATCCGCTGTAAAATTGTATCCCAAAGAACAGTCATCAATGCAGTCACAAAAAGATCCATTTTATTAGCAAGAGCATTAGCCTCATTTCTTACAGACGCCTTCTGATCACGATCTTCGGCTGCTTGAAGAAGAACTTCCTGAATACCAATGTAGTTCTGATGCAATGCAAACACTGCATCCGCTCTAGCTGACCACCTTGTATCCGACACTTTCTTTATGGTGCATTCACTTTTGACTAGATGACTTTTAAGTATGTTCCACCTGTGTGTGGATGATGAGAACCACACATAAACGTTTTGAATAAAGTCAAAGTATGATACTGCTGAAAGCGACGATTCTGCAGCCGAATTACCAACTAGCTTTAAGCTATGGCTAGAGCAGGGAATGTAAACTGCATTGGGACTGTGTGCCTTAATTCGCGCCTGCAAGCCAGAGTATCTGCCAGACATGTTAGAAGCATTGTCGTAACTCTGTCTCCTGCATTTTGTGATATCTAACCCCCATTTCTTCAAAACGTCTAGTATCACTTGCTCCAGATTTTGAGCGTTATGAGCATAGATGTCAACAAAAGTTAAAAATCGTTCTTTAATTTCACCATCAATGAAAACATATCTGAGTATCACAGTTAACTGGTCCACATGGCTAACATCAGGTGTTAAATCAACAATCAAAGAAAAATATATCTATTTCTTTACTTCTGAAATAAACTGATCTCTGACAGCATTGCCCATTATTTCAATAAATTCGTCACAAGTAGCATGTGACAAATAACTAACAGAACCACTTCCCTTGTTACCGTACCGTGCAATATGATTTGCTAAGAAAGGGTCAAATTTTGACAAATAATTCAAGCAACTAGTAAAGTTGCCGTCATTGTTGTCATGACCACGAAAAGCCAAATCTTGAGAAGAAAGAAACTGTACAGTTGCTACAATCCTTCGTAGAACTTCTCTCCAGTATTGCCTTTCATCATCTGACTGTTTCGCCATTTGTTTGTCAATACGCCCGTTTGCGTTTAAGCGTTTAGCCAAAGTGCACATTGCTTGAACATGGCCATACGAATTTTCATGTTCAGAAATTTTTGCGGCAATATTTTTCCAATCTGAACACCCATTTGTTGAAAATTGACTAGCTTTATTTGGAAACAGTTTGCATACATAACAATAAACACTTCCACTAGTTTCACTGAACACTAACTATTCACGTCTTTCTTTTTGGCCATTCGCCTTGGTCAAGTAAAAGTTATGTTCAGACAAATGACGAAAATATTGTCTGCCACGATCTGTCATCAACATGCTAGCGTGTGAAAAGTCGCCAACATTTTTTGGTTTGAAATCCAAAACATAATTACGCATGGTTTCTGTCAAATTCGCTGGCCACATAGCAATATCTGTCAAAATTTCACTACAGTTGTTATCAACAGTTTCAAAACTCGCGACCTCTATAGAACCTTCAGCCGGCGGTTCAGATTCTGGCAATTCTGTTGGATAGGACTCAGAATCCATATTGGCTGTTGCCGAGACGATTGCATTTTGATTACCAGCTGTTATTTCTGTTTGAGTAGTTTCTGATGATGGGGTTACCGGTCGTTTCGCTAAAAATGTCAACAAGGCGCCTTCATTTTTTGCATCTTCTGCTTTTCTTTTCTTTTGAATATCACGTTTTTTTGCACCTGAGGGATATTGTCTCATAGACATTGTTTTAATTTAATGAAACGATTGTGTTGCAATCAGCAGCAGAAAGGAAAAATGATCATTCATCCACACAGTGAAATTATTAAAATAGTGTAATAAACTGGCAATTAACAATTAGTTATTGCAAAAAATTAAAATTTGAATTGAAATTTTTAATTGAAATCTGTGACGTAAGATGCGCCAATAGTGTTCGAATTTTACCACAATTCAAAAGTTTGTTTACATTTTTAATTTAGGGTTGAGCGAAAATTCGCGCGCGCATTTTTGGCAACGCATATATAGTTTTTTGTTTTTTTTTTTCATACGTTGTTCAAAAATATTTAGAAATAATAATGTAAAATTAATTTTTCTCAAACTTATTAAATTTTTTTGTGCGAAATATTTTGAAGCCTCCAAAAAACTCATTTTTCAAGTTTTGGGGGCCCATAAAATCTGGGGGCCCTAGGCGCGCGTCTAGTGCGCCTATGCCTAAATTCGCCACTCGATGGGTTTGTGTAAGTTTACAATTTTGTAGAAATTTCAAAAAATTATAGAATTAGTTATATCTTATTAGTTTTTGCCACGTAACTGCAATTTGAAGTTTTTATTATTTGAAATTTTTTCAATTATTTTGAATAAAGAATACATATAAATTTAATTATTTATTTGTAGTCAGTCAATAAATCCTTTTTGGACTAAACTAGAAAAGCACGCAAGAGAAGAAGCTAAAACTTATTTTTCAACAAATCAGCTCTTCAACCTTTTTGAGGTTTTTATATTGGTTTCTTATGTTTAACAAATAAGAATTTTTCGGTGCCGCGCTTTCAACCTTGTATGGCGCTTTAACCCGGTTCGAAAGACTCGTCGTGCATAAGTTCAAGATTTTGACCATGATGTGTGCTCTGGGTGCTCATATGACGTATGCACGAATACTGTTTCTGCTGCGGATCGATGGCATCATTATTAAGAATGTAAATTAATAAGAACAAATATGACAATAAAAAGAAGTTTCAAAGCAAGCAGCTGAATGGTAGAGAAAAAAAATAAATCGTTTAAAACATGAAATGAAAAATCTTATTGCTTCGAAATTATGAATTAAACAAATGTTAAATCATTGTTTGTGCTGTAAAAGTATCTGTGATAGTTGGATAGTTCGATAATTTTAATAAAATTAACGAAACTCGTATGATTGATAAAACACAACACAGTGTTTATTCGTTGGAATATTGTGGTGTAAACCCAGTGATCCAATCGTGTATCTGTTGGACTGTATGAAATTACTCAGGGAAATGGACCAAGCCCCCGTTCTCTGGAATACCTTTCTTGAAGTTGTTCACGTTTGTAAGTCACTTAACGCTACCAAATATTTACAACATTTTTTCGTAAATAAGCTAATTTATCATTAAATAAATAATATTGGGTTGGGACTGTCTTATTTGTGTATACAATTATTATTAAAGGTTACAGCATTTATATTTATAAACTAACTATTTTATGTTTATAATTTAATTACAAGATAAAATAAAGATAACAAGATTAATATTACAGTACTACAAAATAAGCATATTCTCGGCATTAATCACTCTTCAATGTAGTCATATAATTTAGCGCTTCTGTGTTCGCCTCTGTTGAATTTTTAGATATATGCAATGTTGCAGTTAATCATATATATGTTTCTTTGTTGGGAAAATGTTGGTGTTGTTCTGTCGGATGTTCATTGATGACTTATTTGTATAGATTAATATTTTTTTTATAAACTCAGGTATCTTTAACTTGAAATACTTTGTTATACTGCTTTGGTGTTATTTAAGATTTTTCTAGTTATAGAATTGTCGTGTTGTTCCATTAAGATTGAGTGGTCTTTACCGCACCATTTTGCCTTTGCATGGTGTACACCGAGGTTTTGAAATTATTATTGGTTGAATTTTTAGAAGTTGGGATATATAATTACAAATTAAATAATTGATTGACTGAAATGATGAAATTATAGCGTACGTTTTTTAACAGACAACTATTGCTCGGAAGAGGAGGAAGAAGATGAAGTTGAAAAGGAAACGTATATCGAAACTACGGAAACACACGAGAAACATGTTCTTATTGATATAAATGCTGTCTAGAAAATCTTATATTCCTTTGATTTTTCAACTATTAATAAATAAAAAAAATGTACATACTTAAGGAAGGTAAAGTTTACTTTTTTTAAAAATAAATTATGATAAGCGTACAAAACAGTGTTTATAAACCGTCGTAGCAAGCGCAAACGTACACTTGAAATACCTGTGTACGCGCTATAAGCGTTTGTTGCATTCTTGACCTATACAACTTATACTGTTCGTATATCGTATATAATAAGAATGTGCATGCACGTGTACTATACTGCCTGTATGCATGTACTGTACATATATGCCTAGTTCTGAGCGCCAGAGATATTTTTGTTGTGGTATCGATGTCCGGAAATATTTATACAGCTGAAGTTCAGATGGATACTCAAAATTGTGAAATGCGTGTTCATATCTCGAAATGATAATATAAAATTTTGAATTGTTCATAAAATAAGAAAAACATTATTCAATGACAATATTTTTAGCTGCAAAATATTATTGAAAATCAAATCATGAATGATATTGTGGCTGCATCTACTTAAAGCTGTTTTCAGCTTCAGACCTCAACAAGCGTCAACATACAGGCAAAATCTTCAATGACGCTATTCACTGGTCTAAAAAATACACCGGACATTACAAAATTAACCAAAGTTATAACTCAGTTTTTGTATTTCTATATCGCAGTTTAAAAATATTTTTGATATTTCATTTAGAAATAAATTTGATGTCTAAAAGCTCGCGAGAAAAGTATAGGTTCACTTTGATGAACAACAACACGGCGTTTGAAACTCTTGTACAGGACAACGGAACAATACAATACACCAAAGAAAATGCTATCTTTAACGAAACACATTTCTCATCTCAAAACATAAGCAGTTTACTGTCAACTCTGGAACTAAATTTATTTGGTGAAATAACTAATACAACCGAGTTTGAAGTTACGTATTTAAATTCTGAACTGCTAAAAGACTTAACGACAAAATCATATTTTGAGCAATCCACAACCAACAACTCGACCAACAGATCGTATGTGTCACATTCGAGATCCGCATACGACTCGAAAGGTGCCGCATATTACATATGCAGTGTTATCATCGTCTACGCACTCGCTATTGTCCTGCTTATTGTTTCTTTAGCCAGGAGAAAGAAAAAAGACCAATACAGACCTGCCAATCAACGCTCTAACAGCGAAGAATATTACATAAAAATTAGGGACTTGGAAAAATCTATTAACGGTGCAAGGTTGGTTCAGTTTTTCAAAATTTTAACTTATTAAATGAAACCGAAAACTCAACATTTTTAATTCAGGCGATTGTCTCATGGTCGATCTTTAACGAATAACCTGAATGAAACAGCAAGCTGCTCGGATACATCAACCAAAGATATGATCAATTTCAAATGTGACTGGTCCCTAAACGAACAAGTAACATACAGCGTTCAGAGTATGAGGCAACAAGACGTATACAAAATGAATCCAACATTTAAAGCAAACAGTTTCAATTCTATAACAAAACATTCTGAATATTTGAAAAGTCCAAAACTATTTTGCCACAATTCTGATTCAAAAGAGGAAATCATAACATTGGTACAAGTGATAGATGACACAAAGCAATCGCCACCCATAACGCCTCCCATCGAATATGCTGGATTGAAGCAAAAACTTAAAATTCATTCAAAAAGTTTGGAAGAAACACATAACTTTCGTCATCAACAAGGAATAAAAAAATGCTCATCAAGCAGAAGTGTAAAAAATAAATGCCGATGGTCAATGGGTCCAGACGGCAATATTTGGATACTTCAACTTGATAATTCAAGCAGTGAATCTGAAAAATCACATAAAGTTGCTCATAACCAATATTCTGACCGTAATGTAGGTCATCAAAACAAATTCACAGAACCGAATAGACAGCTACAAATTTCTAATCTTCTTGATTCCGTTTCCAGCCCAAATAAATTGAGCACAAAAGTTTTACTCGGTCAAGAAGCTAGAAACATTAGCAGTCAACCTGCACAGGAACCATTGTGGCAGTATCGAGATAAATATGTGGAAAAAAGAAAATACCCTCCTAAGCGTGAATTATCAGAAAATATGTTTGAAAAATATGAGACCAGCCCAATGAAACATCACTCTAAAATTCAAAATTACAAGACTTCAACGACACCGCTACAGTTCCGATGCCAATCAAACCAACCTAAGTATTATGATACAAAATATAATGATGACTTGAAATGCTTCACAGCAAACAAAACAACTGTTTCTAATGGTTACTCCAATGGTACGTTGCCATACAGACAAGAGAACGGTCGACACAATTTGAACTTTGCAAACGAGACCAGGCACTTCAAAAACGGAAATAAAGTTTGCCGCAACTCTACTCCACAAAAAACAAATATTCAAAAACTTATCCATGTCACATCTGTATAAATGTCATAACGAACTGAAGCAAAATAAGTGCAGTCTGTCTCGCTTATTTCATTGTTTTATTGGGTGAATTTAAAATCAAGGGTAACGTCTGATAGGAGTGCCGAGTTTTGATTTGAATAAAACATCAATATAATCAAAACAAATAGTTGAAATCGACGTTAAACTACAATGATAATAAAGCCAAAGTTAGTATTTAGTGTTATTAAAAATACTCAAATGTTGAGTATTTAAATACTTTGCAAATAATTTGTCAAAATTCTATGTTTGCCAAAACTAGTATTTAAATACTGTCTACAATTAAAAAATATTTCAAATGTCATGCGGTTTTCATTTGATGCAATTTACACGGTTAATAAAAGAATTTACGTGCTCAGTGAACGTACCATACATTTTTTATTTTATATTCACACGTATAACAGTTGTTCCATGATTGTTTACATAACTAAACTTCACCAAAAATGTATAACTATAAGGAGCAGACCTAGCAGAAATGAGATACTTTCGAGTCATTTAAGCTGTTATTGGGAAGCGTGGTGCATTATTGGCCCACCACTTAGAAACAAATTCTCGAGTAGTTCAGCTTTGTCATCATTCTTCTATTTGGTGACTCAAATTTTTAATGTAGAATTTATAGGCGACCAAAGTGACGAGTCACTATAGCATCAATGTTTCGGGTCCGATCAAACAGTAATGGCGGGATATTTCTTACAAACGTTATTTTAGCTAACCGTTTTTTGCTTTGAAAGAGTTGATTTCAATTGTAAGTAACATTAACTTGAAAAAAAGCTACTGCGAAAAAAAACTTGAAAAAATCGATTGAATCTAACTTTTGATAATCCTACCTTCGCCAGCATTTATACATTTTTCAGTGGATTTAATGTTCCAAACACAAATTTTTTTTATATAACTCCGAATAAAACGCAGTGCACACCAACAGTGCGATATTAGGCCTACCTAATATTTTTCAAACATTTAAATATAGAATAATGAATGATACAATAACTGATTACAAATACAACCCAAACTGATTAAAACGTTTTTTAAATGCAGTTTAACACCTCATAAGCCGGGGTCCTATTAAATTGTAATGCCCAAATTTGGAGATTTTAGGAAGTTGCTGAAAAATGTTTAGTCAAAGAATTTTTGGTTTGATAAGTTTAAAAAGCGAAATGATTGGAGCGAGATGACAGCTGTGGGTGGCCCGATGAAGCGAAACGTGAATCGATTGTGCAGATGAGGTTTGGCTAGTGAGTGCCTGAGATACCGGTAGTTGAATGTTCTGACTATATTTTTACGCAGATGAAGATTGGATTAAGATGAGGCGATGTTCAATGAGTGAATTAGGATATTTTGTTGTTGGAATGGAGTCAATGATACTGGATTTCCATTGAGATAGGATAAAAGCGCGAGGCAGTGGGTGACCTCCACAATGAGATGCGAAAGTAATTTTTCAAGTGTGCCATCACGTTTCGTATAACGTTGGAACATACGGTGTCACCTGATGAATATGACCAAGAAGCGTGTAAACTGATATCAATCAATCAATTTTAAAACTTTTAAGATGATAAAATAAAGAGAAATATCGAAGTAGGTTCGTTCACTGTCCTGGGAGACACCAAATTTAACGCAAATTAACAATTAGGTATTGTTGACACAAACTAATTTTAAAACATAATCTCAGTTTCGAACATGTAGAATTTACATAAAAAATTGCTATAATCAGCAATTGAAGAATCAATATTAAATTTGAACAAATGCATTTTGAGATTTCATTGCAAGCTCTGAAACGGAAATGTCGGTTATATCATGTGCACCATCGTCGCCGGCATCGACTGCGGCATCACTGTTATCGTCTACGTACACATCCACGCTGTTAACCTGAAATTAAAAATTATATTAATCGTCTAAAAAAGTTAATTAGAGTCCTCCCTATTGAAACATTCATCGTGCAACAAACTGCATGCCATATGTTACTTTTTATAATTTTCACTGAAAATCTGTTCAGAATAATGTACCAATAATTGAAATGAATATTTCCTTGAACAAGTTTCACTTGCCATCAGTCAAATCTATTGTTGTAATATTAAATTTACGATATAACTACCGACTCAACAATATAAACGACATTTGATATTGCGGGATAGTTAGCACGTTAGACAGTTGATTCTAATGGTAATTGAGTTCTTTTACTGTTAGTATAAAAATATTTTCTGTTTTCAACTGCCCACCTAATAAGGGAAAGTTGTTTACCTGAATTGAACTAACTGTGAGCACCATAGAAAGACGTTTGTAATATAATTTTCGAGCTTAAAAACATTGGAAAACGTTGTTAGCGACATCATGTGGCCATGTCTTCAATTTTTTGAAAATCAGTGAGTCATTATTTCCCACATAGTAAATCAAACATGGAAAGTTTAATTTGCCAGGCCTGACAAGTCAGTGGAGAGCATTTAATATTACAGATTTAACTAAACAGGACGGTAACCTAATTCTAACATTTATTTTAATTCATTATAATCAAATAACAAATTTTGAACCTTTTCCCCATTTTTTTATAAAAATTAAAAAAAAATACAAATATTGATAAAGTAATGTGAAAATAATTTTAATTTGCATCTTAAAAAGGAAATGTATAAGTTTGGGATTATAAAGGATAGGGTATATAATGATAAAATAAAAAAATAGCTAACGTGAAGGTAGCTACATTTTTCCTCATCAGAAATGACGGGCGACCGTTCGATTATTTCAATATGAACTTTTCCATTGTCCAAGACAACCAAAAGAACTTTTGAGAAAGCATCTTCAACTGCATTTGCATACGCTCTTTTCTTACATTTGTTGAAAGCAACACTTTTTTCTTCGTGAACTTTAAACATAAAATAAAAACAAAAGTAAAAAATATGAGGCATATTCTCTGATATAATTAATCACCATTTGACGCATAGGTGTCACTGGCTGTGCCTTTTCCACAACATTCCTTTCCAACAGGTGTAAATTTTAATTTGACTGTGCACAGAATGTTCAGGTGCGTTACGGCATCATCTTCTTTTTGTGAGTCTGGCACTTCTTCAAACTTAATCAATTATGTATCTTGTTCAAGATTTTGAAAAATTTAAATTTGAGTGAGTTGAACCTTTGAAAGACCCAGAGACCAACCATTGAACCCGAGTAAGTAGTTTGCAAGTTCAAAACACTTTTTATAATAAAATATTTTTGGAAGACTGACATCTTGCTTGTTGGAATGTTTCACCTACACAGCCAAACAATTTGTGATGATAAGGCTTTAATTAGAGGTGCAGCAGTTACACATGGAAATTTTTTTTATCTCGTATTTCCAGACTGCTCAAACATAAAAAAAACATTTTATTCAGTCTCCATCTCCCATGTACCTTTAATAGTTGACCATCAAAATAATTGTTCCTTTGTAAAATTTTTGTTGCGCCTTCTTTAGAGTACAGTTTCAACATTGCATAATAGTTATAGAAATTACCTGGTTAAAAAAATGAAATAATATCTTTTGAAATGTTTTGATTAATGAATGTAGTATCAAAAAATGCCGATTTTTGGAAGTATATTTTTGGAAGACCAGATGTTATTACTAACTTGCATGGTCTCAGTAAGTGCATAAATGATATAAATATACATACATATATACTTTCACATATGTATGATGTACACTAATTTAACGGCTTGGTTATCTATAAAATGCCAATACAGTTTTGTTAGTTTCAGAATTTATTGAAGCAAGTCACATGCACACACATGCACAATGCAGATGTTAAGTTATTAGTTCACTTAGAATTTATAGAATCACAAGATTATTATTTTAAATATAATTTAATTAACCTTCCATGGATGAATAACTTTCTGTTTGATTTACACTGTATGAAGATTTAAAAACTGTAAGATCATATACAAGAACATGCTTACTGAAGTATTCGTATAATCTGTTCTGATAAAATAAAAATAAAACTTAAATCATGACAAGAAAAGATTTTTAAATTTGAAAAATAATTTCAGTTTGTTCAACTACAAAATATTTCTTGAACTCAAAACAAGACATAATAATAGAAATTTTAATTTTATTCTATTTAGAAAGCTTTGTTTGTCTTGCTTGTTTTGGTTCTTTTCCGGTGATGTAGGGACCACAGGTTGAGCAGGTTCGTGAACCAGGGCCCCCGAAAAATGAAAAAAAAAACACAATTCTGCATAAAATTAATACCTAATTATTAATTTAATACCTTTGATGAAACATTAATATAATCTTTGTTATTTATATGGATAACTGTTCTAAATTAAGTTCACTTCAGTTTTAGAAACATTTGCCAATCCACTACAATGTCACAAAAGGATGCACTAAACTGCAAATGTTGACAATAATTTAACAAAAAATAAAAATCTGTTTTAGTTGCATTTTTTTATAATCGAAATGTTTCAAACCAATAATGTCATGTTTATTATCAATGTAAATAACCTTTAAAAATACACACACACATATACACTCACACACGCACACACACATATATTTATATATTCCTTTAATTTTTTTCCAATTGAATATGTACAACATAGGAGCCCACTCTAATTCTTTAAACCAGGGCCCCTCACAGTCTAGCTATGCCACCACGCTTTTCCTTATCTAAATCTGTTCCCAAAAATGCTTTTTTTAATAATTTTTTTTTCTGAATTTAAATAATATGAATAAAATAAAATCCATTTAAGAGCAAAAACCATAATATAATAAGTCTTGAATGCATGAATAGAGTGGGGAAAATAGTGAAAGTCTGAAATGCTATAAAATAACTGCGGTGATAATTTTCATGTTTTTCAATTTATACTTTTATAGGGTTTACAAACAACAAACTTCAACATATTACAATATAATTTATTTATAATATAATAATACTATAGTATATCAGATATACTATATCTATATGACATGTCAATGTCATATAATTATAATATAATACAATACATACATACAAAAGAAATATAACTACGGTAGTTGTAGTAGTAGTAGTAGATAGTAACATTTCACATCATGAAAAAGATTACTGAAATAATTAAATTCAATAATTAAAAAACTTTAATTAAAAATAAATGAAAATATAACTTACGCATATGACATCCTCCGAGTCACTTGATTCACAGCGAATGTCGTCGATGATCAATATTTTATCATTCTCTCTCTTCCAGTAGAAGTCGATGACTTCGATCATTTTTCGAATCGATCAACCAGCGCATGGATACACGACAGATCTTTTATTTACATGACTTGGAGAAACTAAAGATTTTACCGCAAAAAAAAATAACTTGACCTAGATATTAGCATATTAGAGATAGCAATGAAAAAGGAAAAGTGGAAGATTTGCATACATGATATAATATCCATAACATGATCCATGGTTAAAATCCGGCTCTGACTTCGGCAAGACCTCTGACCCCGATACTTGCTTGTCAATATCAATAAAATAGAACCTGAGCCTTTAAAGTAAAAATATAAATATTTAGATATTGTACACATAACTTATATCACTATTAGATTTAACCATGGATATAAAAAGATAGAGATATTATATATATCCGTAGATTTAACGGCAAACGTCGTCAGTAGTTATACATAATCAATCAATCAATCAATCAATCAATCAATCAATCAATCAATCAATCAATCAATCAATCAATCAATCAATCAATCAATCAATCAATCAATCAATCAATCAATCAATCAATCAATCAATCAATCAATCAATCAATCAATCAATCAATCAATCAATCAATCAATCAATCAATCAATCAATCAATCAATCAATCAATCAATCAATCAATCAATCAATCAATCAATCAATCAATCAATCAATCAATCAATCAATCAATCAATCAATCAATCAATCAATCAATCAATCAATCAATCAATCAATCAATCAATCAATCAATCAATCAATCAATCAATCAATCAATCAATCAATCAATCAATCAATCAATCAATCAATCAATCAATCAATCAATCAATAAGCTTATAAAGCGCTATTTCTGCTATGTTTAACTGCGCTCCTAAATGAATTTTGCAAACAGATGAGTCATGAGATCCACTCTGAACTTTGTAAATGATGGAGAAAAAGTAGGTAGTGAGTTCCAGAGAAAAGGGCCAGAAAAAGCGAATGCAGATTTAGCAGAAGAGTGTTTAACACGATATAAGTAGAAGTGAGAACAAGAAGACGATCGTAAACCGGGACTCAATTAATTTAGGTTCAATTAATATATCTGATAAGTACTTAGGAAATAATTTAGATTGAGACTTATACACAAGTGTGCAAATTTTAAAAATTATTCTATATTTTATAGGTAGCTAGTGCAAGAGAACAACATATGGAGAAATATGAAAAAAGAAAGGGGCACGAGCAACTAGACAAGCAAGAGTTAAAAGCTTTATATACATATATGTTAGTTGTATACTACATTACTACTATATATGTCGGTAGTATAATATCAATACTACACGTGCACATATATATTATTGATGCATAAATAATGCAAATATATATTATACGCATAAATAATACAATGATCGACTGGAATGTATATTATTAATGCATATTTTGGGTTTAGACTATTATAAATACAATTATTTATAAAGATCTTAGCGTTTTCGGCATTATTCAACCTGAGAAAAATGAGA
>NW_008704084.1:2458855-2604516 GCF_000326865.2 Helobdella robusta | reverse complement strand
TTCATTCATTCATTCATCCATCCATCCATCCATCCATCCATCCATCCATCCATCCATCCATCCATCCATCCATCCATCCATCCATCCATTCATCCATCCATCCATCCATCCATCCATCCATCCATCCATCCATCCATCCATCCATCCATCCATCCATCCATCCATCCATCCATCCATCCATCCATCCATCCATCCATCCATCCATCCACCCACCCACCCACCCACCCACCTACTTTTAGTTATTATTTCAGAGATACGTTTAAAGTGTTTTTATTTTTACTTTTACTTTAGTTTAATTTAGTAATATTTTTTTGGTTACTTGAAATTTCTTTTACATAATACATTTTACAAATTGCCATCAAGACCCAAGTGTTGTTATTTTAGTTAAGCTATTTTAAGTTTTTCCAAGTTTGTAAGCTACTAATAAATTATTCCGTAAACAATTGACAAAAAACTTGAAATTTTATTTTAAAATTAATATAAATAGTTTCAAAATAAATAATTTATTTTTTTCAAACAAAATTTTTTTATAACTAATTATTTTTGTAAAAATGTCAATACAATAAGCTATGAAAGCTAATAAGCCAAAATGCCGGTTAGCCAAACCTTGCTTTTTTCACTTTTAACTAGCAAAATTATCACCAAAGGAGACGGACGTTCTTTATTCAATCAATCTATTCTAAGTGCTCAAGTTTTGCTAATTCAAGAATTTTGTGAATCGTTTTTGAATAAAATAATGAGTTCAAGAGTTTTTGAATTCAATAAAACAGTACAACGACATTTAAATTGTTTGGCTGAAGACAATCGAAACGTCCGCAAAAAAGCGTTGGAGGAAATAAAGGACCGTCTCTATGTCGGTCAAGATTCGTCGCTTGGTGATCAGTTATCTTCCGGCGAACTTCAATTAATTTTGTCCGAGAATTCTTTCATCAGTCCCATTTTGAGGGTTTTCAACGATCCAATAGAAAAGTGCAGAGAAATTGCCATTTCGATCGTGGTGCAAGGTTTGGAAACGATGCCAGAACCTGAAGAATTACTGCAGTACATATTTCCAATTATGATCAAACGTTTAGCTCAGAGTGAAGTTGTTGAAAACTCAGAAGAAATCAGACTCCGGCTTGTTAAAATGTTAATATTAGTCATTCACAGCTGCAAAAAGAACGTTGCTCCATATACTGGAGATATAATAAAAATATTAGAACAAACAATTATTGATACTTATCCAGAAGTTAAAAAAGCAAGCTGCGAATGTGTTTCTTCTCTTGCTGAAACAGTTTCGAGTCAGTTCTATTCACACTCGGAACCATTGATAAAACCTTTGTCAATAACTATCACTCACCAACATTCAAAAATTCGAGTTGCTGTGATTAAAGCTCTGGGTAGTTTTGTGCTGTTGTCATTTATTTGAGATATTTGTGACGTCGATGTATCTACTATTCTGCAGCATTTATTCATTAATTTTTTTTAAATTATTTTTTAATTCAAATGAAAACATTCAAGACCACATTTTGCTTTACATGTATGATAATTTTTTTATATTGAAATTTGTTATACAAACTTATAAAAAAAATTTTTTAGTACAAAATTAGTCATATACTTTTATAACTATTAGGAAAAAGTGAATTATTATTTTAATAGAAAATTGCTACACCAAACACCAAACCAACAAAAACCTTTTTCATGCTACAATTTAAAAATAAACTTAAAGTCTTAGAAAATTTTATATTTTAACAATTTCTTTATGTATATACTTCAAACTGTTACATTTATAGATAGCATCATTAATTCACTTTAAAAATTGAACATAACATTTCACTATAAAAAATCAGGCACTGTGATTCAGAATAGCAACAACAAGCTTGTTAATGATGTTATTTCTCATTTGGCTCAAAGATTGTTTGACCCTGTGGCAGTTGTAAGGTTGGAAGTGATCAAAGTGGTTGGTGACTGGCTGCTGAATCTTGTCGACAGATACTCTTTCCATCACAAATTAATTCCATTACTGTTGAGTGGAATGACCGATGATGTGCTGGAGATTAGGGAAGAAGCTGACTGTTTATGGTCAGATGTTGGTTAGTTGCTTCATTAGTAAAAACAATTATTCAATTTTTTTCAAATTTATATGAAGTTTTTTTGTGATAATTTTTGTTTTATTAGTTCTTCATTTTTTAAAAATGAATAAAATTAAAATGAATTGCAGAAAATTATCTAGCTGACAAACTGAGAAACGTTTATGTTGATGAAGTTTTATGGGTACTTTTAGAAAAATTTATAGAGAGACTGGTTTGATAAACAAGGTTCGCTAAGAGATGTATTGAATGAAGCTTATAGGACAAACTGCTCGAAATACGATGCCTATGCCATATGCTTCATACATTTTCTGTAGAATTTGATGAGGACACCTGCAAAACATGCATTAAGAAATATTTTTTAAAAATGATGTGTAGAGTTTTCAAAATTAAATAGTAACAATTTTATGAAATTTTGCAAATAAATTTTTGATTGAAAAAGTTTTGGCGGCGATTCATTAAAACTTTATCAGCTTATGAGAAGTATGAATGTTGAAATAGTTCTTAGGATGTGTGAGAGATATTTGTTTGTATGGTATGTGTGGCAGGAGCGTACAGTCAAGAGTTTAAATAATTATTTTGTATCAGCTGTATAATCAACCAATCAATCCTCGTTTATAGTCTCCATCCATTATGGGTCGGACTTTTTTATTCTATTCATCAGCTTCTGACACACCTATCAGCTATATAAATTGTTTTTAAATTGTTTTCAAGGTAAAAAGTATGAACTTGAGAATGAAAATGAATTGAAAGATAAGATGGACTTCGTCAAACCGCAACCCGACCACTTTCCGCCAAATAGTTAGTAGTTCAGTTTTAAGAGGTTTGTTTGAAAATTGTTTTCCTTTCTACTGTTATATTGTGCCGAGATAATATAGATGCTAATATTTTTAATGTTATAGATTTTATTTGTTGTTTATGTTGAAAATGATAACCATATTGTTGGTGGTACATTACATAAATGGTACAATTTTCTATATTGAATAAAACAGAACAAATTAAATATCATAATGCAAAAACGAGCAGGTACCACAATAAACAGCATCAGATGACTATATTACTGATTTAATGAGATTATTGGTTAGCAATAGATGGAAACAAAATACCTAGCGTACAGATTTTAAAAGTGTTAATTATTATTGTTGAACATTGTAAATCATCAAGCGAGTTGTTATGGAGGTTATTAGAATATTTCGAAATTTTTCATTGTCTTGAATTGAAAAGTTGAATTTATGTCAAACGGTTAGTTCCAATGTTTTTATGTCAGTATGTAATGATTTGAAGGGACGGGACAGCGGGCGGATCTTATACCAGCCCATCGAAATTTGGTTCTGCATAGGATTGTAATTTTTCTATGGTTATTTTAAAAATTTTATTCCTAACCTCTACAACTCCGCCACCGAGCTGCGGTTGGATAAAAAATATTTGTTGGTTTTCAAATCGCTGCAAAGCGGACCAAGTGCAGTAGTCGACTTTTCCCATCTGAACAGATTGGCATTTGTAGGAAGCTGCTGAATTAGGCTGTTCCTGACAAATTCGAACGGTACCTCTATAGGGGCTTGCGAAAATATAGTCCTTCATAGATTTCAAAATTGTTACCAAGTTGATTGCGTTTTATATCTTGACTCAAGAAGTAAATTGTCAATTTTTATATAATTGTTGTAGGACTCTATTCACAAGCATTTTAGTTCAACATTGCCGTTTGATTTCAGGTAATTTCATTCTTAGTAATTTGGCAAAATTCGTGAGCAATCTAAATTTATGCCGCCTGACTTATAAGAAAGTGATAGATTTTCTAACAAACAACTGCTGATAGGCATTAACAGCCAAGTTTTTACTACATCAATGGTGTCTAAGTTTGTACCAATCCAGGTCATCAAAACATCGTAGACGCGAAACTTAAACGCAAACTGTGATGGCAAGTAGTATCTTAGGGTTTGTTAGTTTAAGTTTAACTGTTGTGTTTAGTTCACTGACAGTTGCTAATATCTGTTTTAGTTTGTTAAATGAAAGATTAAGCATTATAAAATAAATAGAAAAATATGAAAAAAATTATGAAAAAGAAAAGATGAATAGAAATATCTACTTTCAATTATTTTGTAAAATATTTAAAATTTTCTAAAAGTTTGAAATTCGCGAAAGCTTATTATTTATGTATTCATTTTTTTATATAAGTTTTGTTGTTAATAACATAAATTTTCATGTACTTAAAAGATGAAATTGGTAACGTTTTTGCCAATATGTCAATATCAATCTTCGTTTTGCGTCCAGAGACCCGGTTTCCCGAGGTAGGACGTTGTTTTCTTTGCCATCAACTTTTTGCGCCAAATTAGACGATCAGTTGTATCCATTTCATTTAAATTTAGAGCTTTCATGTCTTGCTCGATTGTTTGCGACCAGGACTTCTTTGGACGGCTTTTGGGACGTGTGCCAGGTACTTCAACATCTGCAAGAGAAGTTATGGCACTGTTTCCACTTTGCTTGACATGACCAAACCACCGCAGACGGTGTTGCCGGCATTCGTCCTTTATATCATTTAAACCAGCACGACGCAGGATTTCGGTAGATTTGATGTGGTCCTTCAGAATAATTCGTTGCATCCATCGGAGCATTTTCATGTCGGTTCGTTGAAGTTGTTGTTCCAGTTTGGTTGTCATTGGCCATGTTTCTGCACCATATAACAACACCGGACGTATCACAGATTTATAAAGTCTTGATTGTAGTGGTAGTGGGATGTCACGCCGCAACAGTATAGAAGCAAGGAGATGCCATTTATTCCAGGCCGCACATATGCGTGCTCGAACGGCAGCTTCAGCTGTTCCAGTACAATCCAGAACATCCCCTAGATATTGAAACGATGTGACTTTCTCTACCTTAATGGCTTCAAAAACAGTGCTATTTCGAATTTGTTGTTGTGGATTGATGCAAGCAGGACAAACAAAATTGGACACTTTAGAAAAGTACCAATTATTTTTGAACAACGTTTGTGACACCACTGGTTACACTGCTGACTTTTGATTGAATTGTTACCTACACCAGCTTTACAAACTGAACAGGGCCATCGTCCAGTAGTTGTGGATTGGATGGGTTCACCAGTGTTCATTGCTTTGGTTTTGCTGATGTTGACTTTGAATCCATGATCGGCGAGTCTGGTGTTCCATTCTTCAAACATCTGTGCAGCATTCTGCTCAGACGGGGCTGTTAAAACGATTTCATCAGTATATACTAGATTCCAAATGTCACCAGAGCGTATCGGTTTTGTGATTTCTTCCATCACAGTTATAAATAATAGTGGACTGAGAATCGAGCCTTGGTGAACTCCAACGCCGATGTCAAATGCATCTGTGTTTCCAAACGTTGTGCTGACAAGAGTCTTAGTATTCGTATACATTTCCATCACAAGTCCAACAAGATATTCTGGAATGAATTGTCGACGTAGACTCCACCTGATTGCTTCACGGGGAACTCGATCAAATGCTTTTTCAAGGTCTACAAAAATTTGTGATTGATGTTGATGCTTTGCGAATTACTTCTCTTGCAGTTGCCGACGAATGTGAATTGCATCAATTGTTGATTTCCCAGCTAGAAAACCAAATTGATAATTTCCGATTGTAATGCACGACGCTAATCTTCTCTCAATGATTTTTTCGACAATTTTCAGGGAGTGTTCTAACAGACGTATACCCCGATATGATGAACAGTTCAATGGATCACCTTTGCCTTTGTATAGCAGGACTGTCATGCTATAGTTTTATTCAGTCGGCATTGAGCAATTTCTCCAGATTTCACGGCAAAGTTGTAGTAACGTTTGGATACCTGCAGTACCAGTTGCTTTGATAATGTCATTTGTGAGTCCAGAGGGCCCTGCTGCCAATCCATCCTTCATAGCTTTCAGAGCTTCTGTAAGCTTCTCTACAGTGATGTCTGGAATCGGACCTTCGATGGGTGGAGCGTCAAAGTTAACATTGATGGAATTTGTTTTTTTTTTATAATTAATTTTTTTGCCAATATTTAAGTGGTAGATAAATTTGTTTTTAAAGATTTTTGCACAGCTTGATATATTAGTTAGCAGTTTTTTTATTAATAGTTTATTTTTGTTTACATCTAAAATTTTTTAATTTTCTTCAAGTAATTCGACCAAATTTAGGCTGTAGACAACTAGTGTATTTACATTATTCTAAAATACTACCTGCCATCATCGGGGACATTGGTGATTGGGTAGCACCAACTAGGATAAAAGCTTCTCAATTGTTATATACACTATTAATCAACGAGGAAGATAATGTGACACAACATTTGGATAAAACATTGGAAACTTTGTACAAAGGTTGCATGGACGAAAATGGACTGGTTGTCGAATATGTTAATATTTTTTTTCTGATTTTGTATTTTACATCTCTCATTTTTATAATCGGATTTATGATGTGTATTGATAACGTTATTTTTCAAGATGTTTTGATTAATAATAATAATGACGTTATAGTTCTATAAATTTGTATACTAATTTTTTAACAAATTTTCATGCCTGCAAGATAATGAAGTGCTCAGAACTTATCGGTTATTATGTGCCAGCCCATGTTTGGTGTAAAGTGGTGATTCAGAATATTATGCTGTTGCAATCGTCGGGCTCAGTTTTAATACTTGCACACGTCATTCGGGGCTCTTCATCGCTCCAACTTGGAAACCACTTGGCAGAAATAGTTAAAACACTTCTGGAGCGTGGAATTTGTCAGGTGGCAGATGTAGGTATCAAGTTTTATTAAATTTTGTTCTCTGGACATGTGAACAGTGAATGCTAATTGACCAATACCTTGTATAAAAGTTTCAAATAAATTCAAATAAATAATACAAATTTTACTATTAAATTACAATCTTAAATATTCGCAATCATAATCACGGTCATAAATATTCGATTGTACAAAAATTAACTAATAGCTAATGAAAAAATATATACTATTTAAATAAAAGTTATTTTTTGAACTATATACCGTATTTAAAATAAAGGACTGCACACACATTTGTTCAGGTGTGGTTGACAAAAATCATAAGCCTTCATTTTAAATAAATTTTAAAAAGTCTTTTTTTAACAGCTTTCGTTTTCTAACATTTCCCATCTTCCAAGGTCTTTCAACTTCCAACATCTCCATTTCCAACATCATCCATCATGCAATATCTTTTATCTCTCACTTTCCAACATCTCTCTCATCTTTTTTCTTTTTTGTCATTTCGTTAGTCTTATCTAGGATTGATTATTGTAACTCGCTCTACTATGGTCTTCTGATTGTACACTCTATCCTTTAAATAAAGCTTTTAACTCTGCTGCTCTCTGCTGTCTCTTTCTTTTCTCATATATCTCCACATCTCGTTCTCTTGCACTGGCTACCTATAAATTTTTCATTTTCTAACATTTTTCATTTTCCAACATTTTTCATTTTCCAACATTTTTCATTATCTAACAATTTTTATTTGTCAACATATCTCACCTTCCCACTTCTCTCATCTCCAACATTTTTCATCTTCCAACATATCTCATTTTTCAATATTCTCACTTTCGGGCATCATCTCATTTTCCAACATTTTCTATCTCCGAAAATTTTTCATCTTTCAAAATCTCTCACTCGTCAACGTTTTTCTTTTTCCAGCATCTCCTATTCTCCAACACTTTCCATCTTTCACTTTCCAACATCTCTCATTTTCCAACACCTTTCATCTTTCACTTTCCAACATCTCTCATTTTCAAACGT
The DNA here is from genome assembly GCF_000326865.2 of Helobdella robusta. NCBI lineage: Eukaryota > Metazoa > Annelida > Clitellata > Rhynchobdellida > Glossiphoniidae > Helobdella > Helobdella robusta. The sequence continues at coordinate 2,596,703 of NW_008704084.1, read as the reverse complement.
TTCTTATTTTACTACATTTTTCATCTAACGATGTTTGTTTTTACATTTCAACACCTCACTTCTAAGCAGTTTTTTCTCATAAAAAAGAAAGGTTAACCGGAGAAAATTTTGTGATAGGTTGATATGAATTATTTTTTGATTCTGAATAAATATGGTGACGATGATGGCGACGTCTCTAAGATGCAAGAGGTTATAAAGAAAAGGTAACTGCAAAATTGAAAGTAATACATCAGTGAATGGGACGCCAGTTCAGTTTGATTATTGAAGTTGTTGAGAGATTATTGAGCTAGATGGGAGATAGAACACGTCAAGAACTAGTTTGGCTAATTTATCTCACACTCGTTGAAGGGGAGAAATGAGCTTCATGAGCCCACCGACCAAGTAGGAACTGCAGTATTTGAGGAGAGAAAAAACAAAACAGGATCTAGTGACGAAGAGATGATGTCGAATGCGAGGAATGGACCGGATGATATAGTGGCAAGTATTTGTGGTGGCTAAAACTTGGAAGTTAAAAGAAAGGGAAGGATCAAAAATAATGTCTAAGTGTTTGACGCTTAGACATTAAAAAAATTCAAAAATTGAGGTTAAAAATTCAAAAAAATTCAGAATGGCCCCTCTATGGTACTTAGACTTGAAACGCTCAATGTTGGATCACTGACTGGCAATCGCAGAAATGCTCGAGCACAGAAGGATTGACATCTGCTGCTTTCAGGAAACCCGATGGAAATCGAATGGTGTCTGTCATGTCAACTCAGACAAAGAAAAATATAAACTATTCTGGAATGGTCAAAAGACGGCCAAAAATGGTGTTGGAATTTTTGTCAGAGAACTGCTAGCCCAAGAAGTACTGGATATTAAAAGGATTAATTCTCGTCTCATGTGGATCAAGCTTCGCATAGAAAAGCAAACAATGATTATTTTTTCTGCATACACACCACAGACAGGCGAATCAGAAGAGATGAAAAATGACTTCTGGTCTGCATTCTCTGACACCATCTCAACAATACCAAAATCTGAAACAATCCTGATTGGAGGCGATCTCAATGGCCACGTTGGAGAGAAAACAGATGGTTTTGACAACGTACATGGCGGTTTTGGCTATGGAAAACGGAATGAAGATGGCAACCGCATCCTTGAGTTTGCTGAAAGTCCTAGGTTTTGTTTACTGAACACATATTTTAGAAAGAGGTTGGAACATCTCATAACATACAAAAGTGGACCATCAGCTACGCAAATTGATTTCTTCGCTGTCAAGCAACCACACCAAAGGCTGTTCAAAAACGTCAAAGTTATAACTGGCGAATCATGTGTCGCCCAACATAGACTCCTTGTGGCAGACCTGGTTGTCGAACTGTCAAAACATAAGTCTAAACAAATGCCTCGGAGAATCAAAACATGGAAGCTGAAAAACAATATTCATCGAGAAAAATTTCAACAGATTGTCGCCACACAGTTAGACCACCAATCGCAAGCCAGTACAGATTGGAGTACATACAAAACAGTTTTGATAAACGCTGCAACTACAGTTTGTGGGAAAACTGGTACAAAACGTCAGCATGAACGTGACACTTGGTGGTGGAATGACAGTGTACAAAATGCAATAGCTGAAAAGAAAGTTGCATACAAGCAATGGCAAAAATCAAAGTCTGTAGATGACCATAAAATTTTCCGTGGGAAGAACAACTATGCAAGAGGTCAAGTTGCACTGGCACGGACAGATCAGTGCAGAGAGTGGCTCACTAAAAGCAAAGGTGAACAAATGAAATCTCTGTATCGTATAGCAAAACAAGGAAAGCGTACGAAAAAAGACATAGTTGGTGCCTCATGTATCAAAAACGACAAAAATGAGATGGTTCTTGAACAAGATGAGATCAAGTTACAGTGGAGAAAATACTTCAATCGTCTGTTAAACGAAACAAATCTCATCAATGTTAACTTTGATGCTCCACCCATCGAAGGTCCGATTCCAGACATCACTGTAGAGGAGCTTACAGAAGCTCTGAAAGCTATGAAGGATGGAAAGGCAGCAGGGCCCTCTGGACTCACAAATGACATTATCAAAGCATCTGGTACTGCAGGTATCCAAACGTTACTACAACTTTGCCGTGAAATCTGGAGAAATTGCTCAATGCCGACTGAATAAAACTATAGCATGACAGTCCCGCTATACAAAGGCAAAGGTGATCCATTGAACTGTTCATCATATCGGGGTATACGTCTGTTAGAACACTCCCTGAAAATTGTCGAAAAAATCATTGAGAGAAGATTAACGTCGTGCATTACAATCGGAAATTATCAATTTGGTTTTCTAGCTGGGAAATCAACAATTGATGCAATTCACATTCGTCGGCAACTGCAAGAGAAGTACCTCGCAAAGCATCAACAACTATCACAAATTTTTGTAGACCTTGAAAAAGCATTTGATCGAGTTCCCCGTGAAGCAATCAGGTGGAGTTTACGTCGACAATTCATTCCAGAATATCTTGTTGGACTTGTGATGGAAATGTATACGAATACTAAGACTCTTGTCAGCACAACGTTTGGAAACACAGATGCATTTGACATCGGCGTTGGAGTTCACCAAGGCTCGATTCTCAGTCCACTGTTATTTATAACTGTGATGGAAGAAATCACAAAACCGATACGCACTGGTGACATTTGGAATCTAGTATATGCTGATGATATTGTTTTAACAGCCCCGTCTGAGCAGAATGCAGCACTGATGTTTGAAGAATGGAACACCAGACTCGCCGATCATGGATTCAAAGTCAACATCAGCAAAACCAAAGCAATGAACACTTTTGAACCCATCCAATCCACAGCTACTGGACGATGGCCCTGTTCAGTTTGTAAAGCTGGTGTTGGTAACAATTCAATCAAGTGTCAGCAGTGTAACCAGTGGTGTCACAAACGTTGTTCAAAAATAATTGGTACTTTTCTAAAGTGTCCAATTTTGTTTGTCCTGCTGCATCAATCCACAACAACAAATTCGAAATAGCACTGTTTTTGAAGCCATTAAGGTAGAGAAAGTCACATCGTTTCAATATCTAGGGGATGTTCTGGATTGTACTGGAACAGCTGAAGCTGCCGTTCGAGCACGCATATGTGCGGCCTGGAATAAATGGCATCTCCTTGCTTCTATACTGTTGCGGCGTGACATCCCACTACCACTACAATCAAGACTTTATAAATCTGTGATACGTCCGGTGTTGTTATATGGTGCAGAAACATGGCCAATGACAACCAAACTGGAACAACAACTTCAACGAACCGACATGAAAATGCTCCGATGGATGCAACGAATTATTCTGAAGGACCACATCAAATCTACCGAAATCCTGCGTCGTGCTGGTTTAGATGATATAAAGGACGAATGCCGGCAACACCGTCTGCGGTGGTTTGGTCATGTCAAACGAAGTGGAAACAGTGCCATAACTTCTCTTGCAGATGTTGAAGTACCTGGCACACGTCCCAAAGGCCGTCCAAAGAAGTCTTGGTCGCAAACAATCGAGCAAGACATGAAAGCTCTAAATTAAATGAAATGGATACAACTGATCGTCTAATTTGGCGCAAAAAGTTGATGGCAAAGAAAACAACGTCCTACCTCGGGAAACCGGGTCTCTGGACGCAAAACGAAGATTGATTAGTTGATTGTTTGACGCTGTTTTGTACTGGAAAAGAAATGCCAGCGATTTTAAACTTTTTTAGCTGTTTCCCAGGAACATGACAGCAGGCTTGTTATGATTGAGCATTTTAAAATAATTTTACATTTTCGAAATAATTAAAAATTTGAAACACGAGTTTATTACGTACAATTCAATAAACTGAAAATTGAAATATTTGTGTTTTGAATATTTGAACGCTTAACTAAACAGCACAAAATGCAAACATCTCTGCTGATGTGCGTCCATTCAATGTTGCACACCGTACCGGACAGATGTCAGTCCATCGGCTATGAACTGCTGTTTTTGTTATTGAATTTATTAGCTCTTCACAGATCACAACAACTGGCCGCCCAGGTAATTTTTTATTTTTTTTATATCATATTATTATGAATTACCAAACAGACGCAGATCTTTTCAATCGTGTTAGGCGGGAATTGTCTAGTTTAGAAAATAAAAGAACATAAAAATTTCACATCTGATTAAAAATAAATTTAAAAAATATTTAATTGTGTAAAACACTATTGATTTAAATTTACCGGTTAAATTCATTGCATTCGGTCTGAGAAGAACATTATTTAAATATTCATTTCTAGTGTGTAAATAACGTACACTATGTGTGAGTGTGTGTATTGCTCAAAAGCAGGTGTGAATGTGTGTGTGTGTGTGTTGGTAAGTGTTGTAAAAGTGTATGTGTACGTATTCTTGTGTATGTAAATTGTGAATGTATGCATGTAAGTGTGTTTGATCGTGTGTGGATGGATATGTGCTGATGTGTGTGTGTGTGTGTGTGTGTGTGCTAATAATTAAAATAATTATTACAACCGTAGAATTACATGACATGTTATAGTAAATATAAATGTACTTATTATATTTGGATATCTTAAACTTTTTACACTCTGTTATTATATTTTGATTTACTCTTTTATTATATTTTATTATAATCTTAATTAGTTTTCATTCATTCATTCGTTCATTAGTTAATTAATTAATTCATTCATCCATTCGTTGTATTTTTTTTATATAATTCTAACGGAGAAGCATTTTTATAAAAATCACAGTTATTTATGAAGCACAGTGTTCTGACGCAGGAATTATTTTTCTTTTTTGGTCTCCTAATCAATCTTTTAATCGGCTAAACAAAAATTTGAATTTGAAAATTACATCAATACATTCTTCCCAAAGACTTGCCAGACCCGGCTTTAGATGTTGTCAGGTTCCAGAAGATGTTGAAAACATTCTTATTTACCCCGTGATAATAAACAACGATGTTGATTAACTATTGGATTTATATAGCGTTTCGATTTGTTTGTCTGTTGGACAGCTGTAGTTTTTTTTACATTTGTATATTCTTTTGAAAATCTTAGTTGATAATTTTAATAACAATAATAATAATAATAATTATAATCATAATCATAATCATAAATTAATTGTCTTCAGGTTGAAGGTTGCATAGACGTGTTATACAAAATCGAAGGCATGTGCGCAAGAGACGAACTGATGACGAAACACGCACGTACCTTCATAGAGCAAATGATTCCACTTTCGCGAGACTGGACACAACATTCACCTGAATTGCTTCTCTTTGAAACTTTTATAAACTCAGCAGGTAGTGTTAGTTTTCAGATTATTTTCTTCTAATTTCATTTAAATACATTTTATTGATGTGATGAATAGATATTCATCTTTTTGAATTTTCTAATAAAGTTGCTATCACAAAACTTAGGTTTTATTCAACCAAAAAGTAATTTATTACCGATTTGCATTGTTTGATTTTTAAAGCCTGCATCAAATGTTAATCGCCGGTATGTTTTATTACTTTAAATATAATTTTAATATAAATCGTGAAGTTGAGGGCATACAAATACTTTTTATGTATTCTAACATTTAAATTGATTATTTTTTACTGGGCATATTTAGCACTCTTTGATGTAATATTATTTTATGTTTTGCCCAGTTGTTTATTGATCACAAACCTAATCGTAATTGCAGATTGAAAATTTTTTTATAGTTGGATGCACATTTTTTTGTCACCATTTCATAGAGTCTGCAAGTTGTTACATTCTCCTTCACTCACCATGTTGTGCAAATATTTGTGAATCCTGCCTTTCCACTTGCGACATTTCTTTCTATCTACTTAATTATTTTTGTTTATCCCATCTTTTGGAGCTCTAAATTAACGCCTGTCTTCTTTTTTGATTTTGAATTCAGGGTCTTCGATCAAGTCAGATATGGACGGTGTGTTGGTAATTTTCAAAAATAATTTGGAACCATCTAAGAACCATATGGTCAGACACAGGTTCCTGGCTCTTCTGTCACATCTATTCAGCCACCATAAAGAAATTTTTGTTGTCCAAGAGTTAGATATTTTAACTTTTCATATTATGTAATTGAATTTGTTTCTTAACTTTTCGTAACATTTTGTAAACCATCAAACCGAGTGAACATTTTAATTGAATATATATGTATATTAAAATTGAGTGAGACAGAATAAAAGCTACACACTCATCTCAACACTAAGCATTCAACAAACAACCAGCAAACAATCGAGAGGAAGATTGGTAGATGTTGTTGAGAAGATGGTCCTGCCAAATTGTGCCTGGAGTGTCGGTAGGACTTCTGAAGTCATCAGATCATCGGCTGTTCTTTGTCTATGGATCATCCTTTCCTCTGAAATTGTTGATAGGGACTTGGTTGGTGGCTTTGTTTTTATGTTGTATTTGCAAAAACATTTTTTTTAACATTCAAAAATTAATTATTTTTTTATGTACATGTCGTTTGTTTTCCACCTTGACAGCTGCAGGAATTTACGAACAAGAACTTGATTTCACAGTTGAAGAGTTTGTTAGAAGATGACAGCAAAGCCACGAGATTGACAACATGCAACTTGTTGACACGTTTATTCAACATCGCCACGGTAGAGGTGCCTGAAGATAACATCCTGTACAACATGTACCCTGATTTGCTGAAGAGATTGGATGACAGCAATGATGAAGTGAGAATAGCGGCTGCCGACACTTTCGCCTCTTACATGTCTTGCCTCTTGCCTTCTTATAACGTACCTCTTTACGGAGCTCATTTGGAAGAAATTTACAAAGGACTTCTCGTACACCTCGATGATCACAACGTTGACGTTCAAACAGCTATTTATAGTGAGTGCTTATAACTATGCAGCTTTCTATGATATGTGTCTATAATTTGAAATGTAAAGTTTAGAAGTTAATTTTTTCAAATATCTTCAGATACCTTGCAGAAATCGTGCACGCTGGATCCAGATCGACTGTTGAAGTTGGCTGCTGATGTCAGGTACAAACATCGAAACAGTTATTTGTGCGAGCAACTCATCAACCACATTCATTCCATCGCAAAACCGTAATAAAAACTACCTCCCTAACCACCTTCTATTTGTTCTTCGTTCTCGTGAATCGACCGCTGAGATTGTAGCATTATTCAATCCTGCCAAAATGAACGGATGCTTTGTTAAAATGTGTTCACATTAATCGCTTTTGTTCATTTTTCAGTTATTTTTTCTGTAGAAACATTATTTAATAACATTCGAATAATAGCATATTGACCTCTCAAAATTTTTTTAATTATTTAGTAGGTGATCATTTGCATCACACATTTATTAGTGCGGTTTGCCTAATATGTTTAATGAATGTTAATGAAGAGGCAAATATTAAATTAAAAGGGGCAAGGGAAAATTTGTTTAGTTTGTTGGCTGGTCGATCAATCAATCAATGATCCTCCTTTGTCCATCGGGGGACCGTCAAGGCCGATGGTGTACATCTAAGCATGCTTTTTACTTTTATTTTTCCTTTTTTCTTTCCAAAAACCTTTTCTATCTTTGGCCAGTTTTATTGAATTCAGAATACCAACACCAGTCCATTCAGTAATGTCATCTATCCATTTCTTTGCAGGTCTACCAATTTTTTTCTTCCAATCTCTTTTCCTCATTAGTACCATCTTAATCAAATGTGTCCAAAAAATCTCAATTTCCTTTCTCTGGCTTTGTCATATACACTTTTCTGTCTTCCAAGTTAATTTCTGATGGTTTCATTCTTTAATTTCTGCCTCCAACTGATTCTCAACAAATTTCGGTAACACTTCATCTCAAATGCTTCCAATCTGTCTTTCTTTCTTTTCTTTATTGTCCATGTCTCACATGCATAGAGCAAGTTCGGAAAAACACAAGATTCTATCATTCTCAACTTTGTTTTTATAGATATATTTCCACTTTTCCATATTTCCATCAATGATGCGAACATTTCATGGGCTATTGCTATCCTTCTGTCAATTTCTTTGGTGCAGTTGTTGTCACAGGTTATAAGACTGCCAAGATGCACAAACCGGTCTACATGTTCGAGTTTTTCTGATACTATCTTAAATTCTGCATTGTTTCTGCCTTTTCCCGTAATCATCACCTTCGTTTTGTTTTTGTTGATATGCAACCCGTGATCTTTTCCACCAACATGTGTTAATTCAATTAGTTTCTGTAGACCTTCTTCACTAGAAGCTAGAAGGTCTATATCGTCTGCAAACTTGAGGTTTTTAACAGTTCTCTTTCCTATGTCAATTCCACCCAATTCCGAATTTTCCATTTTTCCATTGCTCTTTCTAGCAATGCTATGAATAGTATTGGTGATATTGGATCGCCCTGTCTGCTTCCAATGTCTGCCTTTATCCAATCCCCAAGTTCTGTTCTTATTATTACCGACATTTTTGATTCTTCATAAAGTCCTTTCAGTACTTTGACCAGCTTTTCTGATGTCCCAATACTTTCTAATGGTGCCCACAAACCTTCATGCCGGACAGAATCAAGCGTTTTCTTAAAATCAACAAAGCAATGGTAAATTGTCTGACCGCTATTTTTTGCGTCCTCCATCAGCAGTCTCAACATCAGAATTTGTTGGATCGTGCTTCTGTCTTTTCTAAGGCCTGCTTGTTCTTCATGCAGATGTTGCTCTATGACCTTTTCCAGTTGTTCTTTTATGATGGTCAGCATGATCTTGCATATGTGCAAAATTAGTGCAATTCATCTGTAATTATTATAGTCTTTTTGGTCTCCCTTTTTCGGCAGCATAACCAGAACTGACTTGCACCATTTTTCTGGCCACTTTCCACTTTCCCAAATTTTTTGACAGATTATGCGAATTTCTTTACACACAACTTGTCCTCCTGCTCTTATCAGTTCTATCGGAATACCATCCTTCCCTGTACTTTTGTTGTTCTTCATTTTACTTATTGCTCTTGTAATTTCTTTCCTCGTTATTACACTTTCTTCATTGATTATTTTTCTGCTTTTCGAATTTCAAGCGTTTCTTTTTTGTATGTGTTCTTGTCTGTGAATAAGTCTTTAATATATTCAGTCCATCTATCTTTAATCTTTTTACTTAATCTGTTAGGATGTTTCCGTTTTTATCTTTAATAATCCTTGACATATTTTTCTGTTTTCCTTTTAACTGTTTAACCAGCTGGTACGCCTCTCTTGTCTTGTTTTGCCCAATCATCGTCTCTACCTTATCACATTTACCATTAATCCATCTCCTTTTATCTGCTCTAGCACTCTTTTTTATTTTTTGGCAGACTTCTTTGTATTTTATCTTATTTTATTCACTCTGTCTTTTTGTCATTTTCAAACTTCTTCTTTCTTCTAAAAGGTTCTATGTTTCATCGCTTATCCACGGTTTTATTTTGCTCGTTTTGATTTTACAACTTTCACCTGCTGCTTTGAAAATTTTTTCTAGGTTGTTAACTCTTGTTTTCATATCGTAATTGGCTGCTGAGTCCAATTCATGTTCGATTTTATTTTTGATATCCTCTATCTTTTGCTTTATCATTTCTGTGTTGTATCTCACTTTCCTAATGCTTTTTCCTATTTTAAGCTGGTGACGTTGCATAAGACAAGGCGATGATCTGATCCAATTTCTGCACTTGGGAAAGCTCAACATTGGGTGACAAATTTCACCCATTTCTGTTCTATCAGTATTAAACCTATCATGTTCATTGTTTTTCCGTCTGGTGACTCCCAAGTACATTTGTTGTTGTTTTGCCTCTTTGTGTTTGTGACATACAATCGTCGGTCCTTCACAAACTCTAGTAACCTTTCTCCTCTATCATTTCTATCTCCTACACCGTATTTTCCCATAACTTCTTCAAATCCAATGTTGTCACTTCCAATTTTAGCATTCCAGTCCCCAACAACGATCTTAACATTTTTCTTTGGTAATGTTTTCAATGTTTGTTCCAGTTGTTCGTAGAACGTTTCAACTTCATCATCCGAATGATTTGTTGCTGGAGCATAAGCAACTATCACAATAATATCTCTTGGATATCCTTTGAATCTGGCATACATCAACCTGTCATTTACGGGATTGTATTCAGTTAATGCTCTTCTTGCTTTCTTTCCAAGAATCATTCCAACTCCATGAATATGCTCGGTTTCTGTGCCTGACCATAACAGTTTTCCTTTCTCAAATTCTCCACTTACTGTCCATCTAACTTCACACAAACCAACCACTTCATATCTAAACCTTTCAAGCTCTTTTTTCCGCATTGCATATGTTCCAGCTTGCCACAGTGACCTCTCATTCCAAATTGTTGGCTGGTGTTCTTTGCACAAACCGTAAAAATTAACGAATAAGGAGTTTCACGAGAAAAATTTACATACAAGTTTCTACGATTATAAAAATTTACATGTAAGTTTCTATAATTGTATAATTTAAGCCACGCAACAACAAATCTTGGTCCCCCGAAAAAATTTGAGTATTTTTAACATTTTGGCCTCCACCTCCGTCAAAGTTGTCTAGATCCACCCCTGAGGCAGTTTAATGGTTATATACCTTAGAAACTATTTAATTTTTTTTTTAATTTGAACATTTTCAAAATTTCGGCCCTCTTCCACCAAAGTTGTTTAGATCCGCCACTGATACAGTAAAATAGTTGTATATATCTACAGACAGTATTTTGTTTAAACTTAATTTAATTAATTTATTATGAGTACGGTTAATGAATAGATAGGGAGAGCACAAATTTGTTATAATTTTTAATTGTTGCTCTAACTAAATTCATAATTGAAGTTTTTTACTTAGAATTTTTGTATATAATTAAGGCCTTAAGGGTACTTGAAAATTTGATCACTTATGCATCCATGAATGATTTTTTTTTAATTAAAATAAAATTAAGGAGATTTAAAGCCGGTCGATGTAACGCAAAGCCAGACAGCACACCATTAACTTTTACGTTATCTTCCCGTATATTGTAACGAACGAAATAGCTTGATCTCATCTCATAAATCAAATTTAAAAACGTTTAAAAATTAACAATCCTGCTTTACGCACCAAATAGGTTTGAAATCAACTTTTACGAAATTAAAGGTATTAGCAATGTAACATTTTTATTATCAGAAACATTGAATAACTTTCATAGTTGTTTTTAAGACGAAGAACACTTTCTTATTGATGTTAATTTATTAGTGATATGTGAGCAAAATTTGTTGTCCAAGCGAAGGGGAAAAACCCAAGTTTCGTTTTCCAGCGTTGTGACAGCTTTGTAGGTGAAGTTGGGAAGAATGTTGTGCAGCAGGCCGTGTAGGGCATTCGATTCTCTGAAGCAGACATTTTTAGGCTTCAAATTTTCAACTATCTGTAAATGAGTTGAAAATTAACTTTTTTTTCAAACTAAGAAAGAAAATTTATGAAAATTCCAAACGTTGATATTTGCAAAAGCGTCATGGAATCGCTTGGTGGATTTTTTTAAAATTTCTAATGATTAAGCATAGGCTTTTATAATTCATAATCAATATTCATAATCATTCTAAATAATAATCAATTATAAACATAAAAAAATAATAATAATAATTCGTAGTCAATTTGAAATATTTTTCGAAAGTTTTATTGATACTAATTGGCAAGAAAAAACGGGTACAAATTTTTCTGTTTTTGCAGTTTGCCCAATAATTATGAGATTAATATTTCGGTAATTATATAGGTAAGTTATTTAAACAATGGGGAAATGCCAATTGTTGCAATAACTAACTTTGTATCTTCTGTGATCATAAATTGTGGCAGGAATGTTTATGATGAAAATACCACTGGAATTGAAACTTGTATCGACTCTTTTTATAACAGCTTCTAGCCAGCTATCCTGCCATTAAAAATCGTTCATACATCATGCTAATGGCCAACAACCTGATGTCCAAAATGTTCAAGCGTTTCAGTCGTTTTTATTCACGGTTAAAAATGAAAAATTAACAAAATTGCATTAGTTTTAATTTAAACTTTTTGGTTTAGCCGCATGGTGATTGTTTGTTCTGATGATGCTGGCCAACAGAGATGTGGCATTTGTTCAGTTTTGCTACGAACCAAAAGCAATGTAAAAGTCACAAAACGCATGACAAGCAGGAATGTATTTGCTTTCGAACCAGGTGAATAAGGGTCAATTCTTCCAAGGTGCTAATTTGAAACATTTATATATCCTGTCAACACAATTCTTCTTTTTCCTTTTATTCAATCATTCACACACACACACACATTTTTAGCTTTCGATAAATATCAATTCATCAACAACAAATTATCAGACGCTAAAAGTTCAGTAGATTTCATCAAGCAGTGTATAAATTAGTCTTTTCCAAATATATATACAAGACTATAGCCAGGATTATTTTTCGGGGGGACTGTCGGAATACTTTTTTTAAAATTAAAATCAAGGAAAACGTAAAAAACTGGAAAAAGTTCTAAAAAATTATTAAATCGTAATATCTTTTTAACTTTCCTCAATTATTTAACAATTTTCTAGGGTTAACATGATAGCTTCGGTATTCTTTTAGAGGGATAGTTTTTACATTGTAGGCATTCAAGTAAACTCACATGCTTATGTGTGTAGGAATTAAAATAAACGTTCATGCAATTATATTTGCACGCATTTTAACATGCAATACAAGACAGTAGCTAGGGGGCTGCAGCACCCCCAAGCTACTGTCTTGTATATATACACATAAATATCTACTTTTTATATCCATACATACTTACACATACATATCTACTATATATATCCATACACACACACACACACACACACACACACACACACACACACACACACACACACATATATATATATATATATATATATATATTGTGCACACGTATGTAGTGCATACATACGTGTGATGTAAACTAAAGGAATCAGTGAACTATGTTACTAAAATTAGAAAGCAATTATGAAAGTACTGACAATGGTGGTGTCGTTGGTAACGTCTGCAGAGAGATCGATCAGCTGTGACTTCATCAAATTATTTTCTGGCGTTATTTGATCGCCTACAAATTAAAAATTTAGTTCAACGTAAAATGCTCAGATCTAATTGAATATGTCTAGTGCGATTTATAATTATAACCATCATCATTTCAGTGGCACGGAGAAAAATTATTTAATTCATGATGACCATTGAAACAACCTAATGTGAAAATGAACACTGAATCGACACTCTTTTTTGGTTGTATGTTGAACTGGCAGAGGATGTCGTGCAGTTTGGTCCAGACGTCCGCCAAGTTGCGTGAAGTCCAGGGAACGTCCATTGTGATGAGTTTGTTCAAGGTGTCAAAATATTCCACCATATTCTTCACACCCTGTTCGTATTGAGCTGATCGCTTCTGTTTTAATTGTTTTTCATTCAGCGCTTATTAATCTTTTGCTAATTGAATTTTTTAATTTTTGTTAAATTTAAATGCCGATTTACACCCGAAAACGCAATCGTCGTGGTTGTTCTACTTGAAATTGCTTGATTGATCAACAATTACTTTTATTGATGTTAAACTTTTTAAGCCCCAACTCCCAAGAAATGTTTGCTCATAAAAGGTTGAATGACTATTGCATTGATGTAGCTTACACAATTAGTGGTTGGTTGACGGTGGATGCGACCTCCATGCATCTACCTCCAGTTATTAATTTTTATCGAAGGAAACGAAACGAAACGGTATGCTTAATAACGAGAAATAACGATATAATAAAAGTGAACATTTTAAAAAGTTGTTGGATTTAATTCAAATATCAGCGTTACCGTAAATGTATCGATAAATAATGGGATCTCAAATTTAGACAAATTTTTTAGAATTTAACACAAGCAACACTTGAGCTTTTTTTCTTTCTCGAACTGATGCTTAAAAATTATTTAAAAAAAGGCTGAAATTAAGTTACACGTATTTTGTAACCTTTCTCATTGAAAATAATGTTGTTCTATTTAACAGGTGTTAACAAATATTTATCGACAAATCAAATAGTTTTTTAGCAAAATGGTTTTTGTTGTAAAAAAAGTAGTTTGATATTATTTGATATGGTCGGCGAGTTAGCTCAGTCGGTAAGAGTGTCATGTCTCGCGCCGTTATACGCGATAGCCAAGTTCGAATACTGTCTATCCAAAACAGATGCCATGCGCGTAGGATGCGGTGCTTGTGCTAGTAGGCTGTACAAAACACGTGTGTATTTCGTGAGGTGTGGATGCTACAGCCTTTGGGGAACGAAAGTTTAAATACGAAAGTTTAAATACGAGCCTAGTATAACATGTAAGCAGTTCTGCGTATATCTGAAGTGCATTATAAAGAACGAAAGAAGATACACAAGTAACCATTAATTACCGTGCTTCATTTTATGTAATTTGGATAAAGGCATCTTGTTGACTAAACATTAATTAAAACTGTTTTTGAAAAACTTTGGCATAATCAAAATAAAATATGTAAAAAAATTTAGCTGATAAGTAAGAATTATTTAAAAGTGAACTAATGTTCAGCGCACCTGCATCCGTAGAATATCAGCCTCATCTCCTTTGTTACCCGATGTTGAATGGGTTTTTGTTGCCTTCTTTTTTGTTGTAACATTTTCATTGTGAACCGATAAGTTTAAGCCACAACTTATCGGTAACTGTTAAGACAGAAAAATATCGGTAACTTCATATTGCATTCATTATCGATATAAATCCCATCCAATACACACAACATTCACACTGCACGAATACGAGACACAGTTGAATGTGTAAATTAACGATACGACAGCCTTTTATTTTTGTTCATAACATTTTTGAACGAAACATATTTTGAAAGCAATTCTATGAAAAATTAATCGAAAAAGTATTTGCGTTTTTAGAAAAGATGTAAAAATAGAGAGTGATCTTTATGGAAACCCAGGGAATTTCAACTACCGAGAGAACAACTTTGAACAATTTATGAAAACATTTCGTTCAGAAATTTAAAAAAATACGTTTGTACCAACTTCTAATTCAAAATCAAACAAATAGTTGACAAATTCCTTCCTCTTCAGTTGATTACTCAAGTAGGGTTTCTTATTTGGAACAAGATCGACCAAGTATCGAAGGCTTCTGTCTTTCATTATTTCTTCCTTCAATTTGGACATCAGCCAATCAGCAATTAAAAAATTGTCGGCTGACTGAAATAAGTTGTAACAAATTGTAATAACGTTTATAAAGTTATTATTTTAAAAAACTGGATGAAAAAAATGATGCTGATACTTTTGCAAGATGCCATGTGAAACGGTAACAATAATAATAGCATGCCGCTTGCTTGTTGAAAATGTTTTAAGAGGATTCATATAATTGCACGCTATTATAAAAAGTGAAAATATAATGAATGTATGAAAGTTTCATCTCATAATTGAAAATAGATAAAGAGAATAGAAAATAGAAATAAAGAATCTGCTACACCAACATAGGATGGTATGCAGTGCATCCTATAGTCGATTTTTAGATACTCTTTTTAAATTTTCTATTTCACGGACAATTGAAATGTTCACCTTTGCAGTCATTTATATGCTGACAACGTACACACGAACGGCTTCGTCTCAGTTAAATTCAATGAATAAGCCATCGGGTTATAAATTCAAATTCAATTGCACGGTGGAACATTGAGCATAAGCAAACAAAGTGAAACTAAATTTTTAGAAAGCTAAAAATTGGGTAAAGAATTTCTAGGAGTCTGTTGTTGACCTTGAGGTTCTTGGCTTAGTTTTGATCCTGGAAAAATTACGTTTAATGCCTTCATCAAAGACCTTATAACACAATGTTATCTTAAAAAAAGAATCAACTTGAGGTCTTGTTGATAGGTTTGTTAGCGCAGAAAAGATTTAACCTGACATCTATTTTACGTCTCCTTTACTCGCAAGTAGATTAAGAGAGATCAGAATAGCATGAAGATTTTGCGTATCTTCGGCTCAAAACATTTTGTTTTGAGGTTAAAATGTTTTCAACTGTTCAAGCCAAGATTTATAATTCACCACCAGTTGATTTAACAGTATGATTCAGAAATCAACTCGTTGAGCCGCTCAATAAACCTTTATAGTAAAATACAATCGTTTAAAAGCTAGATTGAACATTTTAATTCATTTAAAAACATTAAAATGCCACCTACGACCCACTTCGAAAAGTCTCAACTAATCGAAACTTAAAAATAAAAATTTGAGCTTATTTGTAGTAATAAACAACATACCTCAACAAATTTTTCACTTTCAGCGTCCAGAAATGTCTCTTCACTGGAGATGTAGTTAAAATCGAAGCAGCTGACCAAATTGTTGACTATGAGTCCTTTATTTGATCCTGGCCCACCTGTTTGTTCGTTTGTTGTTTGAGGTAATTAAGCCTGGCGTTATTTCAAACATCGCAAATTCCAGCATCAGTATTTGTTGAATGATCTTGTCCGTGATCTTATAACCACTTTTATCATATTACACGATATATAACTAAAATTTCTCTCTTCTTTTCATTAGTATATATATTATATTTCTTGATATATATATATTTATTTAAATTAATTAGTTCGTTCGTTCGTTCATTGATTCATTGATTCATTAATTGATTGATTGATTGATTGATTGATTGATTGATTGATTGATATTGATTGATTGATTGATTGATTGATTGATTCGTTCGTTCGTTCGTTCGTTTGTTCAATCGTTCGTTCTTTCATTCATTCATTCATTCATTCATTCATTCATTCATTCATTCATTCATTCATTCATTCATTCATTCATTCATTCATTCATTCATTCATTCATTCATTCATTCATTCTCATTCATTCATTCATTCATTCATTCATTCATTCATTCATTCATTCTCATTCATTCATTCATTCATTCATTCATTCATTCATTCATTCATTCATTCATTCTTTTGTTTGTTCTTTGGTTCGTTCGTTCATTCGACCATTCACTCATTCGTTAATTAATTAATTAATTAATATATTTATTATATAACCAACTATGTATATTACGTATATGTTCAATTACTTTTCATCTGAACTCATTCATTTAGATATTCTTGAACATGAAAAACTAATTTAATGAAGAGCAATAGACGGTCAAATTAACTTACCGAATATAAACATAATGAATGGAGTGAAGTTGCAGTTGATCTGACTTCCGATCTTGAGGAAGATTTGATTTTGTAAGGAGTTATTGTTCACTTTGTTCTGTCTGCCTTTCATTCCGTTACCTTCTTCGCAAAAACTTATGCCACATCCCATCAAAAAGTTAGTTGAACAGAAATTCTGCAAAAACTAATCATAACATATGATCAATCAATTGATATATTAAAAATTCTTATTGCTGTCTATCAGAAAATATTTAAATTGAACAGCCCCACTAAAATCAGCGCTCACAGCCAACGGTTGTTAATCTCAAAACTGTTGTAGATATTTTTACAAACGTATATATTTGTGTATATATATATATATATATATATATATATATATATATATATATATATATATATCTGTGTGTGTGCATATGTGCGTGCGTATGTGTGTGCTGATAAAACGCCCGCCCATAGTTTTTCTAAGTACCTTAATATCACATTCAAATTTAAAATATGGTGAAATATAATTATTTAAACTGCTTTTTGAAGTTTTGTTCAATTAAAATAAGTATATTCTGCAAATATAAAAACCAATTGTATTCGTGGTCTAGAAAACAGAAGTGACAATATCTGCCTATACTTTCATGGTCATAAATAATTAAAACGTTGAAATTCGTTTGTATTAAAAATATTAATAAATAATAAAAAAAGTTAATAGAAAAAATGAAATTAACATGGTTTAGACTTTGATATTTATATTGAAAAGGGATTATTTTTGGCTTTCGTCAAAATTTCCAAAAGAATGTAAACGAATAAATCGGTGAAGGAATGTTATTAAAAAATTTCTCGAAAAGCAGGGTCATGTTAAAAATGTGTTCCATGTCAGCTAAACAACTGACTTCAAAAGCACAGCGTTGCATTGTTAAAGAACCCTTTAGTGGAAATTATCCATGCAGACAGTTGAAAAGATAGTTAACTTTGAGTATAAATGTGAGAACAGCTGAAATTATTTGAATTCCAAAACGGTCAGTTGATGTTTAAGGAAAAAATGCGGACACCAATTTTGGAAAAACGACCCAAAATATGTATTTCATTCATTCAATAAAAAGCAGCTCATGGGTGGAAATGGAAGATAGTGTTACATTCAGACAAAATAAAATTCCGACTAGACGGTTTTAATGGCCACCATAATTATTAACACGATTCAAGAAGAAAAATTTTAGTAAGAAGTTTGTAGGTGACCCCGCCATGGTCTGTGAAGGTGTTTTTTGTTTGGAAAAAGCAAATTAGACCTTTTTAAACGGCAAACAAAACTTGGCAAAGCGCATAAAAGTTGTAAAATATCATCTCATTTATCTATACAAGATGGGGACCATGAATTTCAGCAAGACACTGCTCCAGGTCATGTGTCAATGTATAATGAAGTGGCCAGCATGCTACCCTCCTAACTTTTATCCAATTAAAGATGCTTGCGACGTTTGGTAAGATTTATTTATAAAATAAACAAGTTGTTCATTTAAATAATTAAAAATAATCTATATCTAATGTCATAAACATATTAATACAAATCTTTTAAAAGTTATTATTACGCAACAAAAATGTAATTAACTTGTTTTATTAAAAGATAGTTCCAGTTCCTAAACAAGAAGCGCGGCGTGAAGCTTGCATTCGCGCATCGAGTTTGTCTTTGTCTATTAATAACTTAGAGTTTATTTAAGGAATAATTTCAAAATTTTGAACTTAGTTTAAGAAATAACTTTTTATAAAGAACGAAATATGATACAAACTATATAAGACGTTTTAATGACATTAACTATATGACGTGACAGCAACAAAAGGACTTCGTCATCATTTACGTCACAGCACAAGCCTGGTAGCCATCATTCAATTGATCGTTCTATTCTGTATCGTCATCACGTCATCAGCATCTTCAGTTTTTCTCGTTGACGAGATACGACAGGTGAGTTGATCGGATGTAAGGAAACACGAAACATCTCATTCATTCTTGCATGCATGCAGACACCTATTTCTAGATGCAGCGTGTGATTTTTTTCTGTCAAATGCAATAAAAATAGGTATAGCACTGCACTGTGCTTTATTACAACGTACTTCCATTTTAATGGCGAATAAAATCAATAAAAACAGAACGCGGTTTCTTTTAAGAAAGATGAACATTTGTCCAATGAGACAACTAAATTATTGAAATCATTCCACGTGAGATTGAGTAGGTGGGTGGGCTGCATACTTTATTTTTCACAGAAATACAGTGCAATACAGGCAGGCACACAAATACATAGAATTCATCATGCATGAGGAATTTGGATGACAACAGTTTTATTAAATTCTCATGATGAACTTGGATAATAATTCTATTTTCAATAAATTGAACAGTTTCCAAAATATTCTAGTAAGGAAAATTGAAAAGATAAACTTTAAATTAATTAATACCAACAATTCGGTTGAATTCATTACTCTCTCTCTCTGTCTCTCTCTCTCTGTCTCTCTCTCTCTCTTTCTATATATATATATATATATATATATATATATATAATGGAAAAAAACCATAATTAATGTAGTAATTTATGAAATATGGTAATAATTATAATAATTAATTAAATCGAAAAAATAATAATTATTTTTTATAAGTTCATTTTAATTTATTAAAACTAATGAACGATTGTCCTTGATGACGCAGAGAAAGTTATTAATTGTCTTTCGTTCGGGTATTTCTCGTTGCAATTGACTGAGAAATACCCGAACCCTGTTGTTGGCGGCGTGATGGTCTAATGGTTAAGGTCGCCTGGTGCAGTTTCACAGTAACCGGGTTCGAATATGACAAAAAAAGATCCCCGCCTATCACATGTTTTGTGTGTGATGCGTCGTTTAGCACGTATTCATTTACGATGCTTGTGCGCTTTGTTGAATCCTCTGAACTTTAGATGAATGTAATTGACTTTTAATCTTTTAACCTCTATTTCATAACGTTCCAGAGAGAGAAGGTGTAAGATTTCGAGATTTGTTAAATGACGACGTTTTTTCTTAAACTTATCAATAATTAATTTAAATTATGATACTGAATAAAATTTACAAATTGTGGTGAAGTTTAATGATGACTATATTAATTTGAATTCAGGCAGGCTGAAAATTATTTTTTATTTATCTTTACCTTTCAAGTGAAAACTATTACCTTACGAAATTTCTTATAGTTAAAATAAGTCTGAAAATATTAAAAGGAAAAATTATTATTTTTTTTTTATATATACAGTTTGCTTTGTTAGGTAAGCAGTCAAGTCGTTTGTTAAAGAAGTCTTATGAAAAGGGGAAGAGAATCAAAGAAGTCGTTTGTTGTGCTAGATAAAATTCGACTTGCCTTTAATTGAAATTTTTTAAATTTTAAAAGTACTCTATTACAAAACATTCTGAAAATCAAAATTCAAAAGCAGTGTGAAAGAATTATTATTCAATAAAATTCCCAATAATAAAATCAACTAAATCACGAAATAAAACTTTATTTATTTTATAACGAACGAATATAAAAACACGAACAATTTTTGTTATTTGGCACATTCTAATTTCATCAATTCGAATAATCAGACAAATCGAGGGGATTGATATGGTTGACAGTCTGGAAGGATCTGTATTGAAAGGGTGGATAAAAATTTTTCAGCGGTACCATGGAGCTTTTGACGTGCCCTCCAAATATCCTGTTGCCGAGATCTTCTGACTTCTTCACGCTGCTTCTACAGCCATAGAACGTGTTACAGAACACACGCTTAATTAGTGACTCCTCGTCCTTTATCCAAAAGTTCAATAAATAAATTTATTTCAATAAATGTTATGTCAGTTTGAGAGATGTATTAGATTAAATTATTATTTTTATTTAAAAATATATTGCTTTTCTCATACTTTTGTTTTGCAACATGCAACACTTTAAAGAATAAAAAATTACCAAAATATCTTGAGTCAGACAGACATGTACCAATATGAATATCGTAACGAGACAGGTGTAAATGGTTACCAATGAATGTTTCATCGTTAAGACCAATGATGCCCGATTTAGTGGCAAACTTCAAATTTATTGATAAACTGCAAATTTAATAATTAACGTAAAACCGAAACTATGGAATGTTTAAATTTAATCTTAAAACTTCAAAAATTTCCTTTGTGTAGTAAATCCTGCTTTTAAGTAGCTGCTTCTTTCTTTATATACTTTCGGTTGAGTGTGTTCTGCAAAATAAAATTGGATTCCGGTGATCGTGATGTGATGGGCATATTAATTTCTTTGGAGGAAGCAACATCAGGTTCTGCTTCTAAATTATTCATTCATTTACTCGACTACATTGAAGTTGCTTACATTGTCAAGATAAAAAATTGAAAAGTTTTCTCAAAGATAGCAAGATGGAGCCTGCTATTTTAAAAATTTGCAATTAATATTGAAAAGGCTTGCAATGTCAGGCGTTGGCTTTTGTAGCAACAAATATAATCAAAACCAAACTAGAGAAATTAATTAATTAATTAACATTTAGAAATTAATTAATTGGAAAGGGAGAAACATTCTTTAGAAAAAAGTTAACAAAATTAAATAAAAAACATTCTGACACAATTAAATAAAAAAAATAATTTTAATAGAAAAATTTATAAACCACCATTATAATTACAACTTAAACACGAAAGTCGTTTTTACACTGTACACTGTTTTCAAGCATTTATATTTTGTATTTTGGTATTTAATAATAGGAAGAATTGCGGAAAGATGGTGGTGTTTTTAAAATTAAATTTTATCGCTAATCTTAACTTTATTTTTTTAAATTTAAATTTTCAATTCTTTTACTAAGCAAATGTAACAATTTGTCAGCATTATTTTAAAAACTTACAATCTATTAAATTAACAGGCACCAACTTCACGTTCTAACACAAATTTGATTACTTTACTTGATAGTAATATTGATATTTTTCAAGTTTATTAACATTAAATAATATTTTACTTGACAACTAAAATAACGAGTGAAATTGTTGCCGTTGGAAAACTGCAAAGATAGGAAAGGATTATCGATTTATTAGAGGTTTTGCGAAACATAATAATTCTCTTCAATTAGCTACTCTTGAGGTAGAAACAAACAGCAATAAAGACGATTCGTAATCAATTTTCAAGCACACGTCAACATACTCGCCAACTTTGAAGCAACTGTCAGAGATTAAACTGCCCAAATCACTAGCTTATTGATCTGATGCAAACGCATTCTTTTAGGTTACATCAAAATTCTTGTTATCATTAACAATATTGACCAGTCTCCTATCATAATTCAAAATAAATTTTAAAATTATTTCGCTGCCAACTATGGCTACCTAAGGGGACAAACTTGGCAATGACTTGGCAATCATATCTAACAAAAGAGAAGGCACACAAAAATTATAGATTCAAACAAGCCTGGTGCAGTTAGGCAAATGTGAAGATAAGAATTGACAAATTCTACTTTTTTGATATGAGAAAGTGTAAATGGGAATTATACCAACAATTTTTCCCAAGACCAACAATCAACGATGAAGACCAACAATCAACGATGAAATTATCACAAATGTACGGATTGGCGAAGCTTCCAATTATCTTGCAATGCAAGCTGTTTAATTCTGGTTGTAAAGACTCAACCGCCGAGTAAGTATATATAGTATATATATATATATTTATATTATATTATATATAAATAAATATATATGTATATATATAGTTTACTCCAAAGTCATTATGTTGTTGTAATAAACCTCAAATTTGAGCACCAAACTTAACAGAAGCTTCAGATTTTCAACAAATTGTTTTCACGATAATAAGATATTAATATATGCAGCTACAATTATTTCTGATTTGGATATCTGACAATCTAAACAGTTTAATGTCGCGAAAGTCTAAAAATGTGCAGTATCGTTAGTTCTACGTTAGTTCTCCTTATTGTCGTGTCAATTTTCTTGTCGATGTATGGCTGGGAGAAAAGAGAAAATAGTAGCAACTCAAATGCAGTCAGAGTTTTGAAGTTCGCAGTGTTGCTAGTGCAGAGTTAAACAAAAAACTACATTAAATAAATTATTAAAAAAATTAGGAACAGCAAGTTGTCCTAAACAGAACCCTTTGGAGCACCATATTTAACAACAAGGTTTGAAGATTTTCGAGATCAACATAGTAGAGATTTTGTAGGTAATCGGCAAACCATTTAAACGAAAAGCCACAAATTCATATTTTGGAGATTCTTTTTAGAATATAGGAGTCTATTGACTGATCGATTGATTGACTGATTAATTGATTGATTGATTGGTTTATACTTTCTTTAACAATCTTTGCTTATTATTAGAAAAAGATAAAAAAAAATAGACAACAAAAATGCATTCGACGTCACATGATATCCTTGCATGGCAGTTTGGTTCGTTTTTATAACTGCCACCCAGATTTTTCATGATAGTTCAACTGGCTACTTTTAATACATAAATTTTTAAGTTTTATTTCATTAAACGAATATTTTTGTTTGTCAAATCATAAGTTAGCTTATTGGTTTATTTTCTGAAAAATGTTTTTGAAAATTAAAAAATTAGTGATTGAAAATTACATTCATTTTTTAAATTTCAATAACTTCAGCATTAACTTTTTTAAGTTAAATTTTATTGAATTTTAGTAATGCAGCATTATAAACCGTGGATTTTATTGTTTATGGCAAAAAATATTAGTTGTTTCAAAAATAATGTTACAAATTTACCGAAACCCTACACAGTGTTTACATAGCACATTATTTCATGTGGTCAATTATTATTTGATAGATATTTTGTAGCGCTATATGATTAGCGTTCAACAACAAAAATTTAACAAATAATTAATTTTAGTTTAGAAGCTTGTTGTCCAACTCATTCCTTGACAAACCACTCGCAATTTCGATATCCTGAAAATATTCTCTCACCGCTCCAGCGTTGCAGCCATCAGAAGTGCAGGACTTTATAGCGGCGTAGATGCTATTTTCTTCGACTGGAGCAAACTTATTGAAAGCTGCATCTGAACAGCCTCGCACTATTTTTTTACCAGCTGAAAATTTAATTATATTATATGTCAAATAAAACAATTAACTACAAATAAACTTTATTACATTTAATTTTCTTTTCTCGAACCTATCAAAAGTTAAAAATAAGAAATTGTCTTTATACATTATATAAAAGTTTAACTTAACTATAAAAATCTAATTTCAGTCATCGCATATCATTCCTAATTTTATCAAAGAAATCAATTTAATAAAATAATTTTAAAAAAATCAACCAAACAACCGATATATTGACCAGTCCATAAACTTAACAAATGCAGCAGGTTATAAATGTAAATGTGAAAGCCATATAATAATTATTATAATCAACCGTTTCGATTTATTTCACTCCATACATACGTATGTATATGTTCGTGTTACTGCCACGTGGCATATCATTAATTATAATTTAGTATATAAATGGTCTGTAGTGGAATAATGATACATGTCTTATTGAAAATCATGTTTGATGAAACTAGGCTATTTTGAAAAAGCTATCCATTATTTATTGAATTAAATGAAGACAAACCCGCATTGTTTCTTAAGTCGATGTAGCAAAAAGTTTTTCCAGAGTCGCATTGTTGCGATGCAGAATTGTTTGGCTGGAAGCAAGGATCGTTTGAAGCATCACTCATAGCATAACATACTCTGCAATTAATCCCTTCAAATACATTTGGACATATTTTCATATCAGTAAATTATTAAGCTTTAAAGTTTATATTACATAGATGCAGTAAGATTAAACAAAAAATTGCTGAACAAATAAAAGATTTGGTAAAAAAGTTAGTTCGCGCAATGATATATCTTGGAACAAGACCACATTTTACAAAACATTGTATGAATTCCACCGAACTGTTGACATTCGCCAATTTAAAGTTTGTCTTTTCAATTTTTTTTTACTAGAATTTTTTGGAAATGGTCTAATTTATTACAATTAAAAGTAGAATTATTATCCAAATTTGCAAGATGAATGTGGACAACAATTTTATTTTTAATTCTATTCTCAACATGGACGAAAATAAAAATTTGTTACAACGTTGCACTCAGTGTTTATTGTCAATGATTTAAATTTTTTAAAAACATATATGGAACGATTATAATTTTTTAAAACATAATAACACAACAAATGAAAAGGGAACTCAGGTACATTAATCGAGAGGAGCAAGTAATCCTTCGAAGAGCCGCAGTTTGGCTGCATCTGCATCCCTTAAATTTATTAACATGTATGGTGTCTGGGCCCGGAAGATACAAAATAAAATAAAGATAACACCTAGGTCGCCATTCCCTTCTTGCAAACTAGCGCTATTTTTATTGAATGTAAACAATCATGCTTTAACGAGGGTTTTTTAAGGTGCAGACTATTTTCCTATTGATTTTTTGAAGTCAGAGATTTTTTCATATCCCATCAGATTTTTTTATAATTCTTTAAAAAATCAGGATCTGACAGACGCAGAAACTGTTACAGCATGCAAGGTAGTAGTATAAAATGGTAATGAACAAATTAAAAACGGAAAAAAAATGTTTAAACATGAAAAGTATTGAAAATAAAATAAAGTAATGGTATAAAAAGGTGAATTAATAAAGTAATTTTTTAATGGACTAATAATGACTTATTGAATTAATGAGGTGATAGATAAGTAGAAAGAGAACTAGATTGAGTTAATGTCTTGCTGAGTTTTGCTGAGTTTTGCTGAGTGCTAATATATTTAGGGTGTCTTGTGATGAAGGTCTTTTCCTGATATGTTGATTGAGTGACGACTTGATAGTTACGCTTGCGTTGACGAAGGTTGTGTGTTGTAGTTTTGATTGGTGGTAGTAGAGGATGGGTGACGTGGTTGTTATTACTAACATTTTCATGTTTTCTTCAAAAATTTGAACATGTAAGAAATGTATAATTAAAACTAAATATGAATTTACTTGTTTTAAAAATTGTAAAAGTTATTTAGGGCCATGTGAGACCAGGAAAAAGATACTAACTATGTTGAAATATTATGCAAAAGCGTGAAATAAATCAATTAAAAAATAATGAAAATGAATAAACTTTTTTTAAATAAAAAAATATTTAATAATAAACTATAAAAATGTAAAAATTGTTAAATTTGATGAAAACTAAATAAAGGATGACACCAGACCTTAAAGCGCGCTCAAAATAAGCGCAGATGCGTTCACTGACCAGTATAAGTATTCTAAGTGGATGTATTGGACACAAGAGGTTACCATGGTGCTTTATGTTGTTATTGCCCGATCATACACTTACTATAGCGGATATAGAAAGGACACTAGTATCAGATTGTGGTTGATAATAATATTGACGCAGATGCTTGCAGGTAAACGTTCAACCTGTATTGTTCAATTCTTATGCGTAATTAATAACAATAATGCCATCTTTATATAGCGTCACGACAAGCAGTTAAGGCACATCACCGCATTATTACCTTCACGACAAACAGACAGTATATAAATATATGTGAATCAACGCACATCACAAACTTTTGCATGTGATGGCGGGGATTTCTATAAAATCTCACTCGGTCACATCATCAGCAATGCCAGGCAACAATCATTACTCCATCGTACTTCTCATTTCAATGTTTTTGGCAATAATTTAAAAATTTAATTTGTAAAACTGAATGACAAAAATAATTATACGACAAAAAAAACAATAAAAACTATTGTTAATATCAGTGGAGGATCCAGGGGACCAGACCATCAAAGTGGAAAGAAAATATTGAAAATTTTATGTAAAAATATCGTTTAAAGTAAACGAAAATTAGCCAAAATTTCATTAACTTGGGTATTTTAAAAATCATCCCGACTGAAACGGGTATAAGCGGAATTAACAAGAAAAAAGGTCATCAGCGTTAAAATTTTAAAATCATCCTCACCGCAAAATTTGGGCTCTTCGACTGGTTATTATTTAACAGGATATATTGTTTCAGTAGTGATTTACCTACCTAAAAAGTTAGGGCCCGGATTCAGTCTAAAGCCGACTGAAGGTCTCATCTAGCCCTGAAAGATTCTCTCAATTTCTTTTCATTTAATTATTCATAATTTTTCATAATATGGCTTATATTCAAGAACCAGAAATTATAAAAAATTGGAAAAACAACAAACAAATTACGTTAATTTTAGATTATTTTTAATTATTCGACTTTCAACTGCACAAAAATATATTACGCGAATTCAATTTGATGGAAAAATAAAATCAACGTGAGTGCTGTTGGTGCTGTTTCGTTTTTATTGATAAATATCCTCAGATGTGAAAATCATTTATTTAATTTTAAAATTCTTCAAATTATATTTAATGATAAGTATAGTATGGTAACCTCTTGTAACTGTAATCAAACTGCTACAAAGAAACTGAACCAGGAGGGCAAACATTTTTGCTGATGATCTTTTTAATAAATGTCAGTGTAACCAATTCTAGATGATTTTTGAAAATTTTAGCTAATTTTCAAGAGTATAAGTATGTTGTGTGAGGAATAAATAATACAAACCGAGAGAAATTTTTCTTTTCAAAGCAAAACTTGTGATGAAATAGTAAATCGACTCAAACAATTTTATAAGCAATAGATAGATATTCATTGATGAAGACTTCGCGTTTATTCGTTTATTTACTTTCGTATGAATCCACTTTCTAAGAAAAAAATTCTGCGAAATATGCAAATTAAGTTTTATTTGAACTAACAACAAAAATTGACGAAAATAAATAGCGTTTCAGTGAATTTCATCCTTAACCCACACATAAATTAAATTATTTTTATGTTATTCAACTATGTTATACGTTGTTCAAAATAGCGAAGATTATATTATCACACGCTAAAATCTTAAAAGTCTTATCATACGACAAAGAGTGACATTGTGCCATTGGGCGAAGTTTCTTCCGTGTGTTTGAAAATGCAGTTTTTTTAATTTCACAAATCAAAATCAAAAATATTTAATCGAATAAAATCTAAGCGCGTCATTACAATGTGAACCCGTGGTTAATGCGATGACCTCGTTAGTACACATGTGTCGAATTATTCGAGGATGATGACAAGTTTACAACAAAAAATGTTTCTGGAATTTATCTACTCATAAAATAAAAATGAACAACGATTCCTAGCAAAAAAGTGTCTACCATGTTTTCAAAATCATTAAAATTTTCAAATCATTCCTGCTAGAATTGAAGTTCATCTATTAAACTGCTACTACCTTTAAATCACACATCACTTTAAACTATTTTTAACTCTGCCAAAGCTAACACAAATTGAAAGTGCCACCTTTAAGTTAAAAAATTGGTAATAAATTATCACAATAGCTATTTTTCTCAGTCTTGTCACATATTTTCAAATTATGGTTGATAATAAAAAAACTAAACATTTTGCTTGGCTTAAACTTCATATTATAAATTACATATATATATATATATATATATATATATATATATATATATATATATATATATATATATATATATATATATGTAAAATCTTTAGCGAGAAAAATCGAAAAAACGAACTAAAAACATATTAACGCCAAACATTCGGTAGAATTTATAGAATATTGTAAAAATTATGTTCTATTACCAACGTATGTATATATATATATATTTCAATAATTCAACACTACTTTCAACATTGTTCAACTTTTTTATATTTCTTTTTAATTTATTAATTTCAGAGAGATTAGACATTTTATTGTTTTTAATTTTTTAAAATTAAATTTTATTTAATTTTATTGCATCTTTTAATAGACAATTTTATTCCCAAAAATACCATATATAACAAAACTTTCTCCCGTTTCGTGCACATTCTCAAAAATTTGACTGAACGCGTTAACCCTACATTTCCAAATTCGCGTCATTTGCGTTTATTATATATATATATATATTTACAATATTCTATAAATTCTACCGAATGTATGGCGTTAATATGTTTGTAGTTCGTTTATTCGATTTTTCTCACTAAAGTTTTTGGGTGAACGTTTAGTTTATTAAAATTCAAAATAAACTTATTTTTCGAATTCATTCTGCAAATAAGGCCATATTTCGATTCCGAATGAATCATCGTCAGTGCTCCTTATTGTATATATAGGGAAATATTGACTTTGTCAAGATTAACTTTGACGTTGTAAAAATTAACTTTGGTGTTGTAAAATTGAACTTTGATGCGAATTAGGTGTCAGGTTTCTTAATTGGCTGGTCATCTTCTTTGGTCTCCTTTTCTTCATCGATAGCATCATATTCTTCTTTGTCACTATTTACGATGCTAGTTTTTATTACTTCTTTGTTTTCGTTGTTGGTTAAGCGCCGGGTTGGAAGTAAGGTTGTCATTTATTGTTGTATATTTATTTTTGGTTTATTGATGTCGATTAGGACTGCTTCTGCAATTTTAAGATGCGTGTAGTTGCTGTTCTGGTATATTACTTTGGTGTTGCTGTCGAGGATTTCACGGCTAATTGTGATTGAGTGTGTTGAGTCCAAATGAGATTTGATAGCACCACTCTGTTTATGCATCGTAAGCCTTCTAGTCAGTGAGGTAGTAGTAATCCCGATATATGAGTCATGTTGACGTGCACAGCCGTCAAAGGGGCAATTAAATTCATACATTACGTGATTACGCTTTAACTCAGAGTTATCTCTAGGACTGCAGTTGTTTTTCAGTATTAGGTGAGACGTCTTTTTATTGTTGTAATAAATTCGGAGTTTAACTTTACTATTTGGGTTGGTTGGTGTGACATTTTTATTGATGATATGCTTAAGAATAGCTTCATCTACCTTGTATGCGGTTGACATGTGATTTCTGTAATACAAGATGACGTCGTTATCTTGATTGTTGGTACTAGGAAGGTTATTGCTGTGTAGTAATTTGTTTTTAACAATCTTTTCAATAGAGTAAGTCTTATATCCATTGTTTACAATCAGGTTAGTTAGTGACCCTCTTTAATTCAGCGTCGCGATTTTCTAGTCATCGTAAGCCTCGACAGCAACACCAAAGTAATATACCAGAACAGCAACTACACGCATCTTAAAATTGCAGAAGCAGTCCTAATCAACATCAATAAACCAAAAATAAATATACAACAAAAAATGACAACCTTACTTCCAACCCGGCGCTTAACCAACAACGAAAACAAAGAAGTAATAAAAACTAGCATCGTAAATAGTGACAAAGAAGAATATGATGCTATCGATGAAGAAAAGGAGACCAAAGAAGATGACCAGCCAATTAAGAAACCTGACAACTAATTCGCATCAAAGTTCAATTTTACAACACCAAAGTTAATTTTTACAACGTCAAAGTTAATCTTGACAAAGTCAATATTTCCCTATATATACAACAAGGAGCACTGACGATGATTCATTCGGAATCAAAATATGGCCTTATTTGCAGCATGAATTCGAAAAATAAGTTTATTTTGAATTTTAATAAACTAAACGTTCATCAAAAAACTTTAGTGAGAAAAATCGAAAAAAACGAACTACAAACATATTAACGCCAAACATTCGGTAGAATTTATAGAATATTGTATATATATATATATATATATATATATATATATATATATATATATATATATATGTTGGTAATAGACCATAACTTTTACAATATTCTATAAATTCTACCGAATGTTAACGCCAAACATTCGGTAGAATTTATAGAATATTGTAAATATATATATATATATATATATATATATATATATATATATATATATATATATATATATATATTAATTTATTTATTTTTTCAAAGACACAAAAAAGTAAACAGAAAGATATTTGTAATAATGCCTTAACTAAAAAGTGACAAAAATATTTCGATGAGAAAACTAAAATGACCAAACTTTTGCAAAAATATACAGACACATTGCATAGTTACAGATATATATAAAGTAGATCAATATTTTTAAGACATTATTCTAAGTTATGATAGTAGATAACAATTTATAAAAAATATATATACATAACGTAAAAGTCAGAGCAACGAAAAATATATTCATACATACACACTTACTTATTTAACCATATATATACAAACATACATATATATTGTTTATTGTTTATTTTCTTCAAAGAAACAAAAATAAACAAAAAAAAACTCGTAATAGTTTATTAACTAAAAATATTCTACAATGATTCAATGAGAAAACAACAATGATCAAACTTTTGCAGAAGTATACAAACACATTTTCTCTCACATATAAACACCATCTGCACAGTTACAAAAATATAAACAACATTTTTCTAAGATATGGTCATAGATAGCAAATTGATGAAAAATATACATACAAAACGTAAATAGTCAGAGAAACGAAAAATGCCCGGTTGGATGGTCCATAAGCACAAGGATTCATGGAGGTTTATAAGTACAAACAAAAATTTTGAGATTTTTTTAAATGGTGCCAGATTATCGATGTTTTTAATGTTGGAAAGAATCACACTGTTCCATAATTTAGGGGCAGTATGAGATATACAATTGTTGCCCAAATTTAATCTAGATGTTTTATATAGAAAGTATCATTTTGCCTTGTAATAATTGATTTATATGGATTTGAATAATGGAAGAATTCTGAATAATATGGAGGTAAAAGTATTCTCAAGAATTTTAAAGTAAATAATATTTGAAGATAGAAATTAATTTGATAAATTGATAGAATTTTAGTCTTAGGAAGAAGTTCTTTGGTATGATCGGTTTGTTTTAAATTAAATATAATCCTTATAAAGCGTTTTTGACAAACAAATCAGAGCTTTAGTAAATATTCAGGACCATTTCCCCAGATTATATTACAATAAATTAGATGAGGAAAAATAAAACTATAGTATAGATTGATTTTGCTAACGAAATTAAATTTATGTTTTAATTTATTTAAAATACATAAAAAACTGTGAATTTTTTTTCTAATTTCCAAAATATGTAACGACCATGACCGATTACTTTTGATATATACACCTACAAATTTAATTGTGCTACATTTTCTAAGAATATTATTATTTATCAAAAGTCTTGAATATTATTGGTAAGTATTGTAGGACCTAAAATTGTATAGCATGATTTATCAATGTTGATGATTAGCTTGTTGGCCAAAAAAGAAGCCTCAATTCTCTTGAGATCGATATTAATTAGCGATAAATCATCAATTAGTGATTTCGAACTGTAAAAAATATTAGTGTTGTCAGCGAACATAATACATTTAAATTGTGTAGTCACATTAGGAAAATTGTTGATGAAAATTGTGAAAAGAAGGGGGCCCAAAATTGAACCCTGTGAGACCCCATATTTAACATGCAAAATATTAGAACTTTTGCAATCTATTGACACAAATTGTTTTCTGTTAGACAGGTAACTAGTAAGCCAAGAAAGGATTTTACCACGAAATCCATTGAGTTCGAGTTTGGTTAAAAGTAAATTGTGATCAATAGTATCAAAAGCTTTCGTGAGGTCTATAAAAATCTCAAGTGTAGGATGTTTATCATTTAAGTTATTAATAATTCTATGATATAGTTTTAAAACAGCTAACTCCGTTGGGTGCTTTGGTCTAAATCCATATTGGTTATTAGACAATAATTTATATTTATCTATAAATGATTTCGTTTTGTTGGCAACTAATTTTTCAAGTTCAAGTACCTTTGACAAAGGGGAAAGCAAAGAAATAGGTCTATAGTTATCAGGATTCGGATCCTCTCTGTTGCCTTTCTTAAAAATAGGTAAAATTTTGAACGCATCTGGAAATTTCCCGCTCTGCAAGGATAAGTTACAAATGTGCACAAAAGGGAAAACAATTTCCTTAACAAATAGCTTTATCATAAACATATTAAGACCATCATATGAACAAGATTTGTTTGGCTTGAATTTATCGATTATGTGGACAATCTCCGACGGTTCAATATCGTCTAGAAAAAATGAGTATTTGTTACTATCCATACAAACAACTAATTCATTATATATATATCAAAAAATTTATCTAGCGCTAGTTAATTAAAACTCAAAAGCACCATCAAAAAACAAGATAACACAAAATTAAACATAAAATTAAACATATCCTCACTAAAATAAAGTTAAACGTAGAAATAATTGTCTGGCTGCGAAAAAATTGCAACAATTTAACACAATTGAAAAAAAACACTATAGAACAATTTAAAAAATTAATATTATCACTGTTACGAATACAAAATTGTTTTGAGTTCCTTTCTGAAGAAACCCAGTGTTCCTGAGCGAAGCCGGCAGACCATTCCAGACAGTCGGTCCTGAAACAGCAAAGCTTCGTGAACCAATACACAAGTTTGCAGCAGGAACTATCAACCGATTCGTATAAAATGATCTTAGATGAATCCCGGTCGGACGTTGCAAATCACTGTTGATCTTATCCTGCAGATACTTTTGAGCACTATCTGTGAGTACTTTATACATCAAAATAGCAATTTTGTGAATTATTTTCTTATCAACAGTTAGCCAGTACAAATCTTTAAGTATAGGCGTCACATGATCATCCCATCGACCGCCAACCACAACCCTAGCTGCACGATTTTGCAAAGACGGCAATACATGGATGGACTAGTCCGGCAATCCAAAATACAAACTGTTGCAGTAATCAACTCTCGTGTGAACAAATGCATGAATCAGCGTCTGAAGCGTAGAGACGTTCAATGATCCACGAATTTGATTCAATCTTCTAATCTGATACAAGCAATCTCTTGAAACCCTCTTGATATGGTGCTTCATTGCTAGATTCGAATCAAAAACCACAACCAGATTAGTCGCATTGTTACAAAATAAAATTGTTTCTTCATCAACTGTGATCGAGTTTATCTCCAATTTTGACAACTACTGCCATGTTCCCACCGGCAAAAGTTTAGTTTTATTTCGGTTTAGTTTCAAGCCATTTTGCGACATCCATCAACAGCTGACAAGCATTCTACAAATCATTTCATTTCCAACGGAAATGAATCTATTGTACTATTAACTATTATTTGAATATCGTCCGCAAAAGCATGAGTTGTAAACTCAAATGATTCAACAACGTTAATACCTCTGACGTGTAGAGTAGAAACAACAACGGGCCAAGAACCGACCCCTGTGGCACACCAAAGACATCCCCACTGACGTCAGACATCTTACCTCCAACTGATACCTGTTGAGATCTACCAACCAAATAAGATTTCATCCATTCTAAACTTCATCAGAAAATCCAAAACCATATTGCAATCTATCTAAAAGTATCCTGTGATCAACACAATCGAACACCGCACTTATATCAATGAAAGCCAGGAGTGATATCTTCTGTACATCTATTGCTGAACAAAGATCAGAAAAAACCTGCAACAGCGCCGTCTCCGTAGAATGGCACTGTCTAAAGCCAGACTGATGAACAGGCAACAAATTGTTACTCTTCAAGTGATTCAGTATCTGTTTAGCAACCAACCGTTCAATAAGCTTAGAGATAAAACAGAGATTAGAAACCGGTCTGTAGCTGCTGATTTCACCAGAATCGAGATTATTCTTCTTCAAAAGAGGACGCATAATAGCATGTTTACACCCACAGGAAATTGACCAGTCCACAAAGATAGATTAACTAAACTTGTCAAAAAAGGAGCAAACAGATTAACATGTTTCCTAATGATATCAGTTGGAATAATATAATACTAGCAAAAAGATTATATTGCTCTTTTAGGGTAATAAATATCATAATATATATATATATATATATATATATATACAAACATAATATATATATATAAATACAAACATAATATATATATATATATATTATGTTTGTATTCGAAGCTAAACCTGAGATGAGAAATTTTTAATTTAAATGATTGATTCAATTAAATGCATCTTCAAATTGTAATTTATTTAAAAGCTACGATCCACAAATACGTTCAGCTTGTATAATTTAGGTAGCGCCTAACATTTGAAACACGTGGTGAATTTAAATAACGAACAAAAAACCGGCGGCGGATGCCATGTTTGTTGTTTATTGTTGTTGTCTAGATCACAACGCGAAAATATCAAATTGTAAACAATATCCGAGAGAGCAAATGTGTTCGGCACTGTCGGCAGATGGTGCAAATCTCCTCACTTTCAAATTAAGTAACAAACGTGTAAAAAATTACGATGAAGTCGTCAACGGTTCAACCGGACGACCGATCGCCCGCCTAGTTTGCCCCGAGAGGGCTGTGGATTATTTCATGAGGAAAAGCAGAATAACCGTTGGCCGGTCGAGCTCTAAAAGGGGCAGCGCAGACCTGAGCATGGGCCAATCAACGTTCATCTCAAGGAACCATCTAGAAATATACACGACCGATTCAAAGTTTTATGCACTCGTGACTGGCAAAAACGGAATCTTTGTTGATGACACATTCTACAAGAAGGGAGGCTCTGCATTTGAGCTACCAAGCAGGTGAGTACTGAAGTTACTGCAACATAACACTCGGAAACAATGCAGCACTAGTTTTACTTAATCTTTCTTACAAGTTAAAATTATTTTATAATAATTAAATCACCAACAAACAAAAATGTCATGTAGTGGTATAATTCTTATTTCTCCAGTTTTTTGTTGTTTTATTTAAGTTTTAATAATTTAATTGAGAGCATTTCTTTAATAGTTTAAAAAAATAATATTAATTTAAGTAAAAACTTGAAGTTTGTCAAGGATTCTCACCTTTCAGCCAATTATTTTAATATTAATGTTGAAATAGTTAACTGTTATTATTATTATTATTATTATGTTATTCACTCTATTGACATTCTTCAGAGGATAGTACTGTGATTAAATGCTTTGTTAAATAAATAGCTTTTTAACTTTCTTCTGAAATCTTTTTCTGGAACATTTTGCTTCAGTCTTGTTGGGAGATCATTCCATACCTTGGGCCTAGCAACCTGCACACATCTGTCACCCATTTTTGTCCTGGCAAAACTGAACGCAATGCATGTCCCACATCAACTTCAGTTCTTTTGAGAAAAATCTCCTTCAGATATTCTGGGCCACCACCATGTATGCAACCATGAGCCACCGCGGCAATCTTAAATCTTATCCGATCTCTGATCGGTAGCCAGTGGAGACTTTCTAACCACTTTGTAATGTGATCATGTCTACTTAGACCAATGACCAGCATGGTGGCAGCATTCTGGATTCGTTGAACTTTATTTACTACCCCTACACCAGCACCATACAGCAACGAATTGCAATAGCCTAATGTAGACAGTACAAAAGTCACCACCTGGCTTGTAAAAATATCAACTGCTAGTTAGTGTTTATTAGCAAACTTAAAATAACTCATAACATAATTATCAAGGCGTGTGAAATTTTCAGCTTTAATAATTATAATCGCCCTGTAAATATATAATAAAAATTTTAATAAATTCTAAAGTTCAGTTTTTGTTTAAAAAGTTTTACATGTTTTCTAAACAATTGAAAACTGAGTTTTGTTAATAAAAATTCAAATAACTATCTAGGGCTTATGAAAATTGATCATATATCTTGACTAACTTCATGCACTTCTGTTTTAAATTTCAACTTCTGTAACTGTAACATTTTTTAATTCTTTTTTTCACATTTTAGTTGTTTTTGTATTTTCAACGTATTCATTAACATTTTAATCTGTAATAAAAGCTATGTTATTTTATTCATGTTGACAATTTTTGATAAATTTTCAGCTGTTTTATAAGGTTTCCTAGTACTGAAATCAAAATACAGTTCGATGTATTGCCAGATGAAAATCTGGCAGTTGAAACAAACAAACCTTATGCATATCACGATCCTCAACCTGCTCAAAACTCTATCTCTTTTCGTAGCAACAGGTGATAATGGTTTTTTTTTCATGATATTAGTAATGCTAAAGTATTAATGATTGTAAATAAATTACATTTGTAAAATAATAATGATTGTCAGTAAATTATATAAATTGAAGAGCTGTTTGTTGTATGTTATATGAATGTTTCTGTTGTTTGTGCAATTAGGCTTTGGATCTTTTCACACTCAACAGCCAAAATTTCATAAGATGAAATTTCATGCACCTTCATATATAGATTGACTTCATTGATCTGAAACAAGAATTAAAAAATTTTTTATATGGACAAAACTATTGATCACAGTTAATTACAATTAACCAAATGATGTACCAAAATGAATGGTGGCTTAATTTTTTTGTATTACTACTGAATTTACAAAAACTAACTTCAAAATTCACTCTTCTGGTTACTCTGGTTCATCTGTTTTGTTTTGCATTATGGCTTATTCGCTATATAATTGTTGAGGACAAACTAGAGTAGAGTATTCTTAAGCAGTACATAATTGTAAAGATGAATGTTCATTTATGGCTTTCAATAGTTTTTGTATGCATAACTGGACTTGTGAAATTAATTTTTTATATGTATGTATGTATGTATGTATGTGTGCGTGCGCGAGTGCCAGTGTGTGTGTGTGTGTTGTCAAATTTAAGCCACAATAATTGCACAATTTTTTTTATAAGTTTAGCTATTGCATGTATGTTTTTCATTTTATAGTTATTATTCATATTATATTGATCATTTTTTTAGTTAACGGATTTTTCATTGTTGTCAGGCAAAGTTTTTCACCTCTGAATTTGTTGCTATAATGTTAAATCATGTATATCTAATTGATGCAATATTTTTTACCTGCCTGCAGCTTCACTGACTTGTATTCGTCATCCAACCACAGTTTGAATGTGGTGGATGGAGGCTTGTATCCTGTTTCTGAAGAGGTCATCAGTCATACAGATGCAGAGGATGCTGATGTCAAGAAGCCAGCAGAAAATTCTTTTGAATCAATAAACGGCTCGACTAGTCCTCTTGCTGATGATGCAGATGTCCTAGGTCTGAGTAGTGCAACAACTTCATCCGTTCCCTCGACTACTCCAGCCGTAACCACTGCTAACGAACATACGAAACCTCCATACTCTTATGCTCAGTTGATTGTGCAGGCCATATCATCACAAGTCGACCGACAGCTGACACTCAGTGGCATATACAACTACATCACTAAAAGGTATCCATTTTACAGGCACGGAGACAAAGGATGGCAGGTTATTCATTCACTACAGTATCGTAATGATATCATAAAAGTATATAAACTGTTGTTTTCACAATTTAAATGACCAGTTAGTCATAATAGAGTTTCTCTTAATTACTAACTTTACATTTAAGCTGAAATATGGTATTATGAATGTCCTGGTTTTTTAAAATACTTGATTTCATTCATTATCATTTTGTACATTCCGATTGTTTTTCATAATTTTTCTTCATTCATATTTACAGAAATTTATCATTAATCTGCTATGCAGAACTCAATACGCCACAACTTATCGTTGAATCGATACTTTGTGAAAGTGCCTCGGGCTCAGGAGGAGGCAGGCAAGGGTTGCTTCTGGCGAATTGACCCCAGCTCCGAGACTGTTCTGATGAACCAAGCCTTTCGGAGAAGAAGGCAACGACCAGTTCCTTATTGCAAGACCAATTCCTTTGATGCATTGTATGTACCATTTGTTCATTTATTTTTATTTTTAACATTTGATAAATCGATGAGAGTCCTTATGTAGATTGTAAAATATTTATAAGGAAATAAAATAATTGTGGAGTATTGAAAGTGAAATAAATGCCACCCATTCAAAGGTCAAAATAATTTTCACTTTCTTCATTGAGTGTAAGTTTTTCAGGTTAATTTTAGCATGCTGATTTCAAATATGTAATCACATCAACATTTAGAACTTCAGTTGAAGCTTCACTCACTTTCATCAGCCACCAGCAACAGTTATATTCATCATACAGTCATTCAAATACATAAAAAAATTTCTATAAAGCTTTTCGTAAGTCAAGAAAGTTCATTTCATTGAGAATGAGTAGGAAATAATATTTAACAACATTGTCACTGCTTATTAAGACAAAACATATTGATTGAAATTATATATTAAGTTTACGGAAGAGACTTAAATTGACAGGGATTAAGTTCTGTATCATCAATCATATTGCAGCAATCAGCAGGAATCTTCAAGTATTGTGCTACTTCATCATCCCTGGTAGCATAATTCCATTGAAGCCATTTCCTGGTTATATGTTTCCCATGTATATCACTGACTTTGATAAGATATATCAGTGTTTTTCTTCGGGGGAACCCTTTGGTGTCGTCAGATTTCTGGCGGAACCTGTACTGGTACCGTTATGTCCCGTCAAAGCGAGCAACCAATTTTTTCTATCTAAAACTGCTCGTAGGTGAGTTGGACTATTTTGATTTCAAAAAGTCAACACTCTGCTATGGTACATTTCAGGCCTGCAAGTTTTTCCTTGTACACCTCAGAAAACTAGTCTACAAATCGTACGGTTTGCATACAAATACAGATCACTGATTCAATCAATCAAATCAATCCTAAAAGTATTTATTTACCAAGAAACAAACAAGTTATTTTGGTTTGGAGACCAAGCAAGTTAAAGCTTCATAGGCCACCAAATTATAAAATATGGAACATTAAATGACCAAAACATTAGTCTAAATAATATTAATATAAAATTAAGTTTCAATATTCGTCAAATGTAAGTAGCTAAAATTAACATAATAAATGTTTCTTGAATAACGTTTAATCAGCTGGTAATAACTTACACTTGATACTCTTCATAAAAAGTTTGATATTGTTTATTCCATAATGATACCCCCTCAGGAAAAATAGAAGATTTAGAAATATTTAACCTAGAAAATGGTTTTTAAAAGATACAATTTTTTTTTAGATTTTTGACACTGTCATATCTACTAAAAAATTTCAAGATTTTAATTGTTAATGAATGTTTATAAATTTTATACATAAATTTTAACGCTATTAATTTGTAGAGTTGTTTTATGGTCAACAAATTGCTATCTTTATAATAGCATGTGACATGCGAACGCTTCCGTAGCATATAAAGACAGCATATATAATAATTGTAAGATTTTTTAAGATGATCAATATGTGAATTAACACTATTACCCCACTATATCAGTTCGTAAATTAAGTATGGAAAAGTCAAACTGTTGTATAACTGTTTAACTGTATCAAAAGAAAATCTATGTCTAATTTTAAAAATCAAGCCAGTAATTCTAGAAGTTATACTGGAAACATACAAAATGTGGTTTAACCAAGTAAAATTATTCGAAATTATAAATCCTAAAAATTTGCTAATATCTTTCAACATTATGATTATTTATAAGGATATCTGCATTTATTCTATTAGTGGATATTTTAGGTCCGAATATCATGAAATTAGTTTTATTAAAATTGATGGAAAAATGGTTAGCGCATAACCATTTATAAGTTAACTCAAGATGCTTGTTTAATTTAATAAAATATCATTTATGTTGTTACCGCTGCAGAGAATTATCGTATCATCCGCAAAAGAACAGTTTTTATTGATTAATCAACGTTGGGCAAGTCATTAATAAAGATCACAAACAACAATGGGCCAAGCATCGATCCCTGGGGCACTCCCCACTTAACAATGACTTTTGAAAAATTACAAGACTCATATGACACATACTGACACCGATCATGGAGATAGTCAGCAAACCAGTCAAAAATAGAACCACGAATTCCAATCTTAAACAGCTTTTTATGTAAAATACCATGGTCTATTGAATCAAAGGCTTTCCTCAGATACAAAAATAACCCAACAATTGTTAGTTTTTTCTCCATATTTTGTAAAACATAATGATTAATACCCAAAAGAGCCAATTCCGTAGACCGGCCCTCCATGAATCCCTGTTACGAATCTGAAAAAAGTGTATATTATTAAGGTAATGATGAAGGCGTGTCGACACAATTTCCTCCAGAACCTTGGATATAGAAGAAAACAACCATAACGGTCTATAGTTAAAAGGAGAATTACGCTCACCACTTTTATAAATAGGGACAACCTTAGCTATTTAAAACGCGTCGAAAATATGATTTAACGGTTTCAATACATTATGTATGAGGAGATACCATCATGGCCACACGACTGAGAGTTTTTCAAGCTAAAAACGTGTTTGACAATTCCAATGTCGCTTATGTCGTCAAAATAGATGGAATTACTGATCGTATTTATAGTAAACAACGAGTTAGTATCATTGTATTCAATGAAATTATCACCATCAACGACACAAGAAACAAAATATTTATTAAACGCTTCACATATCTCAGATGGCTCATTTATTGTCATGCCATCGTGGAGTAATTCAGTTATGATGTGCTTGTCCGTGCCAGCAATTATTGATTGTTTTCCAAATAATTTTTGTATTTTGTTTCTTATTTTCAAAAATATCATTATAACATTTTTTGCAGAAAATTTTATTAGTGCATGAAATCTGTTTCTATAATTTTTATAGATTGAATAATTGTTATCATTAGGATTTTTAAGTAACGTGAGTACAGTTTAGATTTAATTTTAAAAGACTTTAAAATTCCTTCAGTCAATCAAGAACTCTTTATTCTACAAGGTCTTAAAATTGCTTCATTATAAATATTCAAAAAGTTTTCTGTGTAGTCGTTTGAACCAAGGGAGTTAAACATTTCCTAATCAACATTTGCTAAATAATTATTTAGGTTCAAAAGATTTCTCTGTTTTAAACTAGGTACATATTGTACTTTTGAAGAAACATTTGCATGCTTATTGGAGGAAAAAGATGATCCGACAAGTCTGCATAAAGGATACCCGATTCATGGCTTTCAAAAGTATTGGAAAAAATGTTAATGAGCGTGGAAGTTGAATTAGTAATACGGGTTGGTGACTTTATGAGTTAAACAAATGAGTACGATTCTAGAAATGTCTGAAAGCCATGTTTGGACTTATTGCAATCGTCATTTAAAAGATCGATGTTAAAATCCCCTACCTGCGAGAACCAATTTTACATAGCGAACAATTTAATTCATTAA
The DNA here is from genome assembly GCF_000326865.2 of Helobdella robusta. NCBI lineage: Eukaryota > Metazoa > Annelida > Clitellata > Rhynchobdellida > Glossiphoniidae > Helobdella > Helobdella robusta. The sequence goes on along the minus strand of NW_008704084.1, from coordinate 2,554,756 downwards.
TGAAAAAATTTATTATTTTTATTGGAGGGCGATATATGGAGTAAATTATTACACTTTCGTTTTTGTTAGCAACACAATTTCAATTGCCAACCATTCAAAAAGCCCATTCTTACTGCATAAATCGTTACGAACTATATACTTAATATCTTTATGCAGAAATATACCGGTACCTCCACCAGTTTTAGAAATTCTATTACTATATTCAAAATTAAATCTTTCTAATTTTACTAAACTCGAAGAATCGTCGTTTAACCACGTTTCCGTTATGGAAATTATCTTCAGATTATTTATATCTGATATAAGACAGCTAATGTCATTTAATTTTGGCAAGAGACTACGCGAATTTATGTGCAAAATACTTAAAATTATGATTATGCTAGTTACCTTTAATCAGCAATATTTACAAGTCTTACAGTCCTATTTACAAGTCTTTTTTACAAGTCTTACAGTTAAGTCGAGTATAGAAAAATGTTCAGTGTGAGATAGTACTTTTCCACGAGACAGCCATCGTACGTCTGTGCGTTGGATGAATGTCCGCTTCCATGCTTTGACAAAGTTTGGCAAACAAGCGACACTTATGAGGTCTCATCTTATGAGGTCTCATCTTTATGTAATTAACTATTTTCACTACCTCGTCCAACACTGATTTCAAATCTTCTCCCACTGTTTAGCAGCCAGTGCTTCTCTGTGTATGAAGCAGTGGGTGGCCACGATATCTGGATTCGTCTGCCGCACCAGTGACACAAAACCTTTGACGTTTCCCGTCATTGCATGAGCACCATCCGTACAAATGCTGACGCAGTTTTTCCATGACAAATTACCGGACTAAATATGCACTGGTAACGTCATATACATCTTGTCCTCTCGTTGTTTCTGACAACTCTTTACAGCAGAAGTAGTCCTCAACAATAGCACTATTGTCAATAAAACGTACAAACCCTAGCAGCTGTGCTTTACCACTGACATCGGTGCTTTCATCCACCTAAATTCCGAACAATCCATATTCTTAACCGTCGACAGGACATTACTTTCTATGTCAGTTGCCATATCTGCTATACGCCTGCTTATCGTATTGTCAGATAGTGGAATCTTATTGATTTCAGATACGGCACTTTGTCAAAACATAATTTTGACCATCTCTTGTAAAATTACTGTTTCAGTGATAGTATGTTATTTCATTTTCTTAGCTACAATTTCTGCAACAGCATAGCTTGCTTCTTGAGCTTTCTCATTAATCTTGACTTTTTTCTCGAATGTTGCTGCTTGTTTTTTGTTCAGGTTTAGTGCTCTCTCGAAGTACGTGACATCTTTCTTTGCGGCATCGGGATGTAATGTAGTTAAGTGTCGTTTCAATTTAGCTGGCACCATGGCACTGTTAGCAAGCTGTTTCCTGCATACAATGCAAAGGGGCGATGGACAGTCTGAGTCTCCTGCCCAAGTGAATCTCATAGTTAAATAATTGTTACTGTACTGACGAATCTTACGACGAGAATCGACAGCATCAATTTTCCGCACCGTCGGTTCTTTGGTTACGGATGCAACGTCAGGCGATCGCTCAGTAACTTAAGCTTTCGTTTTTTAATAAATCGGTCCATGTCAAAATAATTTAGATTTATCTATATTGAAAATTAATGCGCACGACGGCGTACGGTCTAACAACGGAAACGGAAATAGTATTTAGGTAAATGAATGACAAAATTAATAATCGCATAGTGTGCATACATAGCATGGTGCAGGTACGCATGTTAGGCGTGATGTGTGGTCTTGGTCGGTTTTGCTCTAATTTTTTTCACAAAAAATTTTTTCTTATTAACTCGCGGAACTCCTTGCTTGCCCTTGCGGAATCCTGGTTGAAAAACACTGAGATATATAGATAATATATACCTATGTAACATTGTAAGTTGTTCTGCCTATGTCAGAGCTGCAATAATAAAGACTAAAAAAACTTTGTAAAGACATTCGGAGAAAAGTTAAAATGTGAATTGAAAAGATAAATTTTAAGGAATGTTACATCCCATATTCTGGAAGACCTTGGAAAGCATGTTCAGCAAGCTTTTTGTAGTTACTACACTTATTGTTTCATAAAAAGTTAGCTACATAACTCAAGAATTTTTACATTTAGTAGGCTTTGAAAATGTTTATCACATATTACTTCTCGGATCTGAGGCCCACAGACATATCTTCTTCCATTTTAGCTTCACTGGTTTGTGGAAAGATGAAACGGAGATGTATGGAGGCTTTTGCTTTTACAAAATTCTTTATTAGGCCCAACTTGATGTGTGACGGTGGCCATGTGATGTCTTTGCGTGCGACAACCAGTGACTCGTGTAAAATATTTTTGACCAGGTTCCCTGCAATACCTGATTGGTCTAACGTTTTTTGATAGTGTGCGCATCTCTGTCCCGACTATTCAAATCGCTGGTGAAACGGCAGAACTCCATGTTACCGACTCGTAGACCCATCTCAATGCCAAAAATCATGCTACTATATAACTTTAATACCCAGAATGATAAACAGCACAAAATGAACTTTACAAAAATATGGTAAAAATAAAAAGTATCAAAAATTGATTGTTTATAAAAATTGATCGTTTAATTTATATGAAATTTAAATCTGCTCTTGTGAGAACTTTTATAAGTGGCATCAGTAAATAATGTTTAAGAAATAATATGCTACATTCCATTTAATTTTCTATTTAATGACACTTGAAAAGTTTTGAGGAAGAAAATATTGATGCAGCAACACAACCCTCCAGACATCCAAACTTGAACCTGTCTGACTCGAGCACCGTCCTAGGCACCGATGATAGTTGTGCCTCGTGGGATGGGGCTCCCATAATGACAGAGGAAGGTGTCGACGTGGGAGATCCTCATCATCATCACCACTACCAACATCAGTCTGCCGTCAAGCACGAACAAGGCCTGCCAACCCAGATACTTGCTGCACCGACGCTGGCCACAGCGACGACTTCTTTACCAACTGCTTCCTCTTACAGGTGCTTCTCCAGCACCAGCAACAAAACTGCCTTCAATGCTCTTCCCATCGCAAGTTCGTTGGTTTTTTTTTTGCGCTACCAAATAATATTATATTTGTATCTCTTAAGAAAAATTTAGATGAGATTTTGTTTGTATGTACGACGATGGTGGTGATGATGTTGATTGTGCTGGTGATGGTACTGATGGTAATTGTTTGCGTTGGTTAGGGTCATGGAATGTATGGTCGATAGTTTTTTTTTCAATGAGATACATTGCAATCATATTGATCTGTCTCACAAATGAACATAAATTACATGCAACATTCATTTGTTGTTCATTCGTTTGTCATATGCTAAATGTTCGTGCAGCTTACATCTTTTTATAATACAACACAGCCAACTTGTTTGTGACGCTTCCTCTGGGTCTCAGCAAGTCACATTTCATTTTTACAAAACCTCTGCTGCCGCTGCCTGATCAGCTGACTTCCACGTTCGCGCAGAACCCAGCCACCAACGGCTGCATGCCAACGCAAGATGGCTTGTTGTTTTCAGGTGTCTTGTCTTTGTTCAATAAATATTTATTAAAATTATTGCAGAATACATTTTTTCTTATGATTCAATTTTTTACATTTTGCATAGGGAATAGATTGAAGAATGCAGCCACCAACAACAACAATATCACTATCTCAACAACATCTCCAGCAACCGTTGACAGTGGCATCGTCAGCAACAACAGCACCTTGAAGTCTAAACCTCTTTTGCAACCGTATTTAATATCTTCACAGCCAAAAACAATTATTTTGAGATCTAATCCAAGCAGTCAGTCAGTTTTGCCATGTCAGCAGGTAGTATCTGTTGTTGTTGATTGAATGTGAATAATAGTTGAATGAAGAACCTGTTTTTGATTGACTGCATTTTACCTGCATTCATTTTGTACCGTTGTTGTGATTCAATGAGTTGATGTCGCAAAATCTCTCAATATGTTTGAAGTATGATTACAACTGACAACCGAGATTCAAGGTGTAAAAATTCAAAAGTAAGAACATATAGAAATGATTCTGCTCTCTATCTGACAATATTTACCAAACTAATGAATGGTTTCTACTAAATTTCATTTGCATTCTTGAATTGTTATTTTGAATCAAATGATTTGCAGAGCCTGAATTTGGCTAGCGGCAACCAGTTCATCAAATTGTCTTATACTCCTTCATCGAATTTAACCATGAGACCAATGCAGCTGCTGAATGGAGATGTCAACGAGGAAAGAAAAGTCAAAAGTTCTTTGGAAGTTGAACAGCAGCACTTACAGCAGCAGCAACAACTTTTATTACACCACCAACAACAGCAATTACAACTGCAGCAGATGCACGTCGTCAATAGAAATAATAACGTCAAAATTAATCTTTCCGCCACAGAATCAAAAGTGAGCTTTCCTTATAATAAATTTATTAATGCCTGTTCCCCAACTCACCTCATGTATGACATTTAGCAAATATCTTGATAAGCTTATTTTTAAATATTTCTATTTTTAAAAGTTCGTCAGCTCTTTTTTTGTAGCGGGATGATACGAAATAATTTAATAGTCTTTTAAGTTTTCTTTAAATTAACATTTTCGAGTCATATATTTTTTTTTATTTGCTAGGACACATTTTGTAGCAGGAAGTAATTGCTGCGTGTTGCCACCTCAACAGTTTTAAAGGCTGCAGCGTAGATTTTATTTGTCATAACACAGAATTTATCTATTGTAAATCAGGTTTTTATTCACTGTAACATGGAGTTTGATGAGGGGTGTGTATTTTGAGACCCGACTTGAAATTGCGAGGGATTGAGAAGAGGAAGAGAATTTCAAAAAATATATTAAAACTAATAAAAGGTCAAGAAAAAAAAGATTAGTTGGAAGAACCAACAACTGTTGCTTCATATGCTTTAAGAATCTATAAGATATTTTGATGAGTGACAAGAACTGAGAGGGCACATGTAGACACATATTTTAACAAGTTAAAAGGTTAGAGGTAATTCTCTCTTTTGCGCTTGCTTCAGAGGTATCAACGACACACATACACACAGCGTATCACACATGTATCACACGAAATCAGCAACAAACCACGCAACGCACACGTTCCATGTGATAGGCGTGAATCTCTTTATATTCGATCCCAGTAACTGCAGTGATAGGACCAGGCGCTTCGAACCATTGAGCCATCACATTAAAGTACTTTACCTTTTCATTTACACTACACAAAAGTACTGGGACAGCTTAGTTGGCCGAGCTGAGAGGTAGGACAGGACCAGAAAGTTTAGAGCAAAGAAAGTTTTAACAATTAATTATGAAAAAAAACGAAATAAATAAATAAGTAAATGGAGAGTACTAGAGTAGGATCATTGAGATGAGGCGTTGTGAATGTTGTAATTATGACCATTAGAAGCAAGAGCCTGAAGCTCTAAAAGAATTGTAAAATAAAATTTCTACATTAATAAATCTAAGGATCACGAATGAACAAATTGAACACCAACGAGCAAATTTTATGACAGTTAACGCCAGAATGCTCGTCATTCACTAACAGTTTATATTGAACGTATGTAGATGACATGACAATAATCGCGTCAGAAACATTCTTTATGTTATATGCAATATATATATTTCCTCAATTTACCTTGTTATCCAAAACTCTTTTACAAAATAACTGCAAGAGAAATCTATTTTCATATAAACGAAGATGCAACCGTACTCCAAAGTTTTATTTCTACATGGCTTCAATTTAATAATTTGTAGTTAGTTTGATTGAAGGTCACGTATCATGAATCTTACACGAGCCTCAGCATGACTGAGGCGGATCAGACGACTACAGCGTCCGTCTGACTCCAGTGGTGGTTCTGTTGTTCGTTTAATGAAACCAGCAGCAGCTAGCCCCATTATTCCTTGAATTATTACTATTAAAAATTATCCGGTTATTCTTGCTTACATTAAAATGATAGTAGTCAGAATGATATTTCTTGTTCACATTAATAGTTGTAATGACGTTAAATTGCAGTCGAACGTATTTGACGATGATCGTCTGGCGGGGGAGGAGGCATCGACGACGTCAACAATGAAGACAGCAGCGCAGCCAACAACAGGACATATTCCTCCTGACAACCCGCAGAGTGTTGTGCAGGCATTTTGCAACTGATCAATCAATCGACTAATTAATCATCTAACCAATCTTTCCACTTCCACCACTTCCCTTTGCAACGCCTACACCATTTCATTCATTCATTCATTCATTCATCTATTTATTTGTTCTCATTTTTCTACGAGGTATTTGTTGCTTCATCCATGTTTGTGGACCGGTCAGTTTCCTCAGTGATCCATCCACAACTTTCTGATGGATGGCAGTATTTTGTATTTTTTCATGTTTGTTATCGTCACCACTCAACAAATGCACAGACTCCTGTTTATAAACTGTTGTCCATATTTCGTCATTGAACAGTTTAATTCTCGTTCGACTTCTTTTTTTATTATGTTCGCCCGCATGTTTGCTTATGTGTTGTAAATGGCACTCGCGACTAGGTTGCATTAATTTGATGTAGATGATTGTAAGCACGGGTTTTTTATTTGTGTATATGTGTGTAATATATATGTATAAGTGTGTGTGTGTGTGTGGTGTGTGTGAGTGAGTCTCATGCGTCCATTCCTTCTTCTAACTTTCTTCATGTAATAACGTATTGTAAGTAGTAATTTGTTTCTAAAGTACCATCAGCATTTGTATTTTGTTTGATTGTTTGTTTGTGTGTTTGATAATATGGAGGCAGCAGTTGCAAATATTTGAATTAAAATCTTGCACATTCAATTGTTACTTCAACCAGTCCCAATCATCATTTCTTTATAATACTAATTTATATAAATGTTCTTTTTGGCTAAATTTCTGTTTTCATTATTTTTTTTATAATTAACCTCGATAATTAATATTCACTCACTCATTTATTTATTTATTGAAATATTATAAATATTATTGTTAATTTATTAATTATATAAATTTTGTGGCTTAAAATGTTCAATGTAAATTATTTGATGAAATTATTGTAATTTATATTTGATCCATTTTAATGGTTTTGGTTCATTTTATTGAACGGTTCGGTGGCCTGCTAGATGGGTGCCATATTTTTGTGTCACGTACGAACGATTCTTGCATTGTGATATCCCATGTGCGTACAGCTGTACAGTGCATGAGGTGACCTGCCTCCACGAACATTCACACAAAGCGCTTTTAATTTTTTACTAATTTGTATACTTTGTTAATAGCGTTGTACATAATTTTTATATGCAATATTGTGCGGTTTGCATGCATGCATAATGACGGGTCTGTCTGCGCTGTCTTGCTCTTGTTTGCATCACATCACGGGCACGCCTGCAATTTATCTTTTTGCTCTTTCGAAAGTTGAGAATTCTTTAAGAAACTGATAAATTAAATTTTACTTTATGCATTAACTTAACAATTTTTTCCAACTATTTAATTGAACAGTTAATAAACTGTATGTACATTCGCATTGCCAAGCGACTCATTTAAAGGCGATGGTGGGCGAAATGTTTTTTTTTGCGTTTCAAATCCATATTCACAACATTAAAATGAAATAAAAATCAAATGTTGTGATTGCATGATGAAAATTCACACTTCCTCTCTGAGTTTTCAGGTTGACAGAATGTTACTTAGCATGGTTCAAGTAATATATATATATATGACATATATATATATATATATATATATATATGATATATATATATATATACATACTATATTCTATAAATTCTACCGAATGTTTGGTGTTAATATGTTTGTAGTTTGTTTTTTCGATTTTTTTCACTAAAGTTTTTTGGAGAACGTTTAGTTTATTAAAATTCAAAATAAACTTATTTTTCGATTTTATGCTGCAAATAAGGTCATATTTCGATTCCGAATGAATCATCAGTGCATAAATCAACTTGAACTGATGACGATTCATTCGGAATCGAAATATGGCCTTATTTGCAGAATGAATTCGAAAATAAGTTTATTTTAAATTTTAATAAACTAAACGTTCTCCAAAAAACTTTAGTGAGAATAATCGAAAAAACGAACTACAAACATATTAACGCCAAACATTCGTTAGAATTTATAGAATATTGTAAAAATTATGGTCTACCACCAATATATATATATATATATATCGTGTGCGCGCGTGACACTTGCAGGTTTTTTGACGGGTATTGCTGTCTGTCTGTCTGACTAATTTGTATACTTAAGTCAAATTCCTGATAATAAAATTGTCTAAATTGTAAATTTATTTTCATTTATTATTATTCATTTTCTTGTTAACATTTTTCTTCCTTAATTGTAAAATATTGAACATGCACGAAATTAAACCACAAATTTCAAATAAATTTACTTGATGCGTTTTTGATGGTTTCAACCGAAGTAGAACGTTTTCATAATCGCTATTGAACGCAAATCATTAACGGACACGCCGTCATCTTTTTTTACCCTCTCCAGTGACGCGTTCAATGGAGACCCGCCAGCAAATGGGCCACGCACCTAACTAACTTCTGCCCCCAATCATCCGCCATTCCACTACATCTCTCGCTGCACACTCATCTCCACCTTATGAGCCAACAAATAATTATATCCACGCGTAATAATATTACTTATTATTCCAAGCAAATTGAGTTAATGATGTCCAAATTGTCCTAAAACGAAAACCATAATTTTATGAATTTATTATACAGTACAGATAGTTGTTTTCTTTTCAATTTAAAGACAGACAGTCAGCAAATTGCATTGTGATAAAGAATCAAAATGTATTGCACCTTGTTGGCAATATCTATATCCCTCTTGATAACACACGTGCACAAAATGTTGACACGTTGAAATGTTTATACATATATATGAATAAGTTGAAGTATATATATATATATATATATATATATATATATATATATATGTATATATATATATATAAAGCAGTTTGGATGGAACTGGTTTTTGAAAATGTGTAATCTTGCTGGTGTACATGTTTAAGCTTCTAATTTTCTAGAGATTGTATAATATGGAAAATAATTTTCATTTAGTTATCAAGAAGTCGATTATTTTTAAATTCACAGAGAAAAGTCATTCGTTTAACGTGTTAAATGCCTTCTCAAAGTAACTTATTAACTTTATATAAATTTTAATTTCATTGTTCATAAGCAGTTTTATTTTTGATCCAATTTCATTTATTGTTATTTTTGTTTTACATTGTTCGATTTTCAAGTTTCCCTGTTCAGTTATAATTTTGAAAACCCTTTAAAAGCATTTTCATTATAATAGTAAAAAATAAATATGTGACGATCCAGCAATCCTGTGCTACTTTCTAATATTCTAACAAATTTGCTATATAACGAATAAACGAACAAATTTTTTAGATTTAAATCATCATTAAGTCTTATAACAATCTTCCATTTCTGATTTCTTTTGCTTAAATCATTAAAATGCAGGTTTAACTCAACACAATTTTCTGTACTAATAGTGTTATTTCACGTTTTTGGCAACCCGAAGATGTAGAACTGAATGACAGTGATACCGAAATCTTCTACGGAACTTCAGAACAAACCACCAATAAAAGGCCCTCAAATATAAATAAACTTTTATTCTACAGCTTGAAATTTTCGGCAATTTTTTTAGCAATGATTTATATGAATAATTAAATGTAGTTACAATTCGTGCAGGAGGCGCGGATATTTTGAAAAAATTGTCAACTTTTCATTCGCTTATTCCACATTTTTATCATGATTTTCATATTTTTTATTCAAACTTCGCAAAATAATGCTGTTGTTAAAGGTTGCAACAGTCTGAAACCAAAATTTATATGCATATTTATATGCAAAATTTATTTTCATTCGCTTATTCCACATTTTTATCATGATTTTCATATTTTTTATTCAAACTTCGCAAAATAATGCTGTTGTTAAAGGTTGCAACAGTCTGAAACCAAAATTTATATGCATATTTAGTGAAATTTAACCTTAACGCTGATAAAAATACTTGCCCTGAGTGTTTAGCCTCAAAGCTTCTTCCTTGGTCACGCCTCTGTTTGGAAAACAAAACGGCTCTAATATGGACGCAATTTTGAGAAGAAAACTCACAAGCGTTACATGTTTTTCGTCGGAAGAAGTGGACGACATAAATGGAGACATTTATTGTCATATTTTGGCGGAGTAACCCATGAAGATGTGAATGTGAACAAAACTTGATTGCAGCGATCTCAGAAATTGATGAGTAGGCAGGGAAACGAAGCGTGGGTGAATCAATGTTCGTCATTATTTTTGCTACGCAGTAGTTTAAAGAATTTAATTTATTCAGTCTGAACAATGAATGACCTAAAAATGTTAATAAGCTTCTTGATGTCTTCCTCTCATGAAATTTTTTTGATCTTACTGTTCATTTTTATCTTAACTAGTTGTGGCATTTTGCTCCTTAAAATGTGAACCTTATAAAAATCTGAAGACGACACTGTGTATACACAATAAACAAGGCAACCATCAAGCATTTTCTTTCCAAAATTACATTTTTAAAAATTATTTTATTGTGACGTCATCAGTATCTAGTGTTTCACATCATTTTAAACATTGAAATCAGAAACAAAATGTAAGTCTCAGCTATGATGAAAAGAAAATATGAACAGCCAAAAGTAAAAAAATGAAAGTTGTGTGAATGTTTAATCATCTCCAGTGAAACAAGTATTCTGAATGAAAAATAAATTTACTAAACAAAAATAATTGACAAATTTGTGGTTGTACAAATCTTACTTAAGCTGTAACATCTTTCAATTCATCTGGCAGAGCACTTTTGGGATGTTTGTTTTCAAAGTGCTGCTTGTATGTTTTGGCATCAGGCATTTGGGCCTAAGGAATAAAATTAATGTTGAGTATCATCTCATTAATTATATTGTAAAATAAATCGAAAATAGTCAGGTCAAGTTTCAATTTAAAGGATGAGTTACACTTCAGATCTAGACAAGTTTGATGGTGGTCCAAAGTTTTGAAAATGTTTAAATTTTGAAAATGTTTAAATTTTGAAAATGTTTAAATTTTGAAATATGACGGGGAGCCAAGAAACTCAAAGGATTTGTGCTTGTGTGGCCCAAAATTATATCTCTGGCCCTTCCCTTTTAAAAAATAACGATTCCTACCCCTCAAAAAATTTCCCACTCTGGATCAAGACTTCAAAAGAAAAAAATTTCCCTACTTGCATTATAATTTTTTGTCATTATCAACACTAAATGTAAAATACTTTAAAAAACACTTAAAATCAGTCAGTATAATTATTTTTCTTAGTAAAATAGCTTTATATTTATAATTTAAAACATACTGAAAAATATGTGATTTTATTCACATCATTAACTTTTATTTTCAGTGTTAAAGATGATTGCATATTGCTACACACACATAAATATGTGTGTAGCAATATGTCTTCTAAAAAAACCTTCTTGAAAAATATTTTCAGAAAAAAGATTATCAGATTCCATTTCCCCAACAAATTCAGACTCCGGCAAAAATTTCTGACTCTGACATTCTGTGTAAAAACTAAGTCTTACTGACTTCTAATAAAATTACTGCTCACATGGACTCTCTAGATCCGCCACTAAGAGGTATCAACGCACAGAGTACGTACATGAAGACATGTTAAACGACATATCATGCACAAAGCATGTGATTAGCAGTGATCCTTTTTCGTACTCGAAACTGGTCACTGCATGCACTGCAAAACAGGACCTGACACCTTCAACCATTGAGCCATCACGCCACCTAAATGCAAGACAATTAGTGATAAACTCAAGTGTAAAAACTTCTTATCTAAAGAGTTTATATAAATGCATATTAAATTAATAGCTTGCATAGAAGAATGCACAAAAAGAACATAAATATACAGATTTCTATAGATTACTGTCAAAAGAACCCAAGTTTCATATTTTCAAAAAAGTTATACACTTAGTACTTTCATTATTTTAGAAATCTATCCTTGTCATCCATCCAACCATCATTACCAAATGTTGTCTATCAACTTAACTAGAAGTCAGCTATTTTAATCCTTGGTTGCTCTATGGAACTTTACTATCACACATTTTTGTAGACCTTGAAAAAGCATTTGATCGAGTTCCCCGTGAAGCAATCAGGTGGAGTCTACGTCGACAACTCATTCCAGAATATCTTGTTGGACTTGTGATGGAAATGTATACGAATACTAAGACTCTTGTCAGCACAACAGTTGGAAACACAGATGCATTTGACATCGGCGTTGGAGTTCACCAAGGCTCGATTCTCAGTCCACTGTTATTTATAACTGTGATGGAAGAAATCACAAAACCGATACGCACTGGTGACATTAGGAATCTAATATATGCTGATGATATCGTTTTAACAGCCCCATCTGAGCAGAATGCAGCACAGATGTTTGATGATTGGAACACCAGACTCGCCGATCATGGATTCAAAGTCAACATCAGCAAAACCAAAGCAATGAACACTGGTGAACCCATCCAATCCACAGCTACTGGGCGATGGCCCTGTTCAATTTGTAAAGCTGGTGTTGGTAACAATTCAATCAAGTGTCAGCAGTGTAACCAGTGGTGTCACAAACGTTGTTCAAAAATAATTGGTACTTTATCTAAAGTGTCCAATTTTGTTTGTCCTGCTTGCATCAATCCTCAACAACAAATTCGAAATAGCACTGTTTTTGAAGCCATTAAGGTAGAGAAAGTCACATCGTTTCAATATCTAGCGGATGTTCTAGATTGTACTGGAACAGCTGAAGCTGCTGTTCGAGCACTCATACGTGCAGCCTGGAATAAATGACATCTCCTTGCCTCTATATTGATGCGGCATGACATCCCACTACCACTACGATCAAGACTTTTTAAATCTGTGATACGTCCGGTGTTGTTATATGGTGCAGAAACATGGCCAATGACAACCAAACTGAAACAACAACTTCAACGAACCGACATGAAAATGCTCCGATGGATGCAACGAATTAGTCTGAAGGACCACATCAAATCTACCGAAATCCTGCGTCGTGCTGGTTTAGATGATATAAAGGACGAATGCCGGCAAAACCGTCTGAGGTAGTTTGGTCATGTCAAACGAAGTGAAAACAGTGCCATAACTTCTCTTGCAAATGTTGAAGTACCTGGCACACGTCCCAAAGGCTGTCCAAAGAAGTCCTGGTCGCAAACAATCGAACAAGACATGAGAGCTAAATGAATGGATACAACTGATCGTCTAATTTGGTGCAAAAGTTGATGGCAAAGAGAACAACGTCCTACCCTGGGAAACCGGGTCTCTGGACGCAAAACAAAGATTGATTGATTGATTGATTGTTGCTCTATGGAACTTTATTTAAATAACAGAATATCATTAATTGAATCCAGCAGAGTTTTCAAATCAACACAACAGATGCTAGCAAAATAACATCTCCAACTTTATTTTCATTGATTAATAGATAGTGTATTTCTACCTTTTAAAAAGCGACTAAAAATTAAAAAAAATGTGAGCATTTCAATTCGTAGAGCATTTCAATAAATACAAATCAGACAGAGTTAATGCCTATGAAACGTAAATAAAAAATCTTTTTTTACAATCTACAAATGATACAAATGACATTTATGTGCAAATTTTAAAAATTATTTTATATTTTACAGGTAGTCAGTGTGAGAGAACAAGATATGGAGATATATGAGAAAAGAAATGGACGCAAGCAACTTAATCTAAATAGTAATAAAAAATAAATTAATAAGTAATAAAAAATGAGTATAAGTAGTTTGTTAAATGTTAAAATAAAAACAGCCTAATCAAATCTAATCTAAAATTTAAATAAATAAATCTAAATTCTAAATAAAAAGACTATGATAAAAAAAATATTGTTTTATATTATAATATTATAAATTAAATTTTATATCAGTGTTCATTTAATTAATTTAGTATTTATTTTTAGAAGAGTTACATCTATCTATGGCACATAATGTATACTGTAGTAGTGTATAAATGTATATTACACATTTAATATCATAAATAAAAAATAAATTAAATAATAAATAAATTTTAAAATTTAGAATTTAGATCAATCTCACTTTGCAAACCGAGCAAGAGTAAACGAGAGCAGCTTGAGCTGACTTTTTTTGATCGGACCCTTGTGCCTTTTTCAATTTTGCTTGTTTCTCAGCGTTTTTTTGTTGGGATTGGATTTTTTGTTGTCCCCTCGCCATTTTTTAAGACGTTACCACGATATTAAATCCAACGTTAAAACTGATTCAGCGGCACAAAACAACTTGACCTATAAATTATGAACAAAAAGAACGTGAAAAAGAGAGAGTGCAATAAACGTGCAAAATATTATTTGTAAATAATTTCATTATCGTGCATTTACTATTTATTTAGAGCGTTCAACTTTTTAGAGATGAAATCTGATGAAATGAATAAAAAATGAAACTATGTATCCTATATATACAAATAAAACGATCTAAACTACGATAGTTAAGTAAATAAAACTTAAAAAATAACTATATGGACTATACAAGTTCTTTTGTTAGATCATTGTTTTAAAAATGAATTTGGTAAGAATAAGTTCGTTACAAAAGTCGACAAACCTTTACTTACACATACCTTTTTACAATTAAAATGATTAGATTAGCGTTAGATTATACAATTAAACAGTAATACTTGAAAATACTTTATTATTTTTACCTATGATTGATTAATCATTGTAACTCGTTTTACTATAGTCTTCCTGATTCTACACTCTATCCTTGAAGTAAAGCTTTTAACTCCGCTGCTCTTCTAGCTGCTTGTGCCACTATCTTGCCTCACATATCTCCATATCTCGTTCTCTTGCCCTGGCTACCTACAAAATATAAACAAATTTTGAAATTTGCACATTATTGCATAAGTCTCAATCTAAATTATTTCCTAAAGGCTTATCAGATATATTAATTGAATTTAAACGCCCCTGTTCACGATCGTTTTTTTGTTCTCACTTCTTTTAAATCATTTTAAATATTTTTATGCTTAAGCCCTAGACCATTACGCCGCCCATGTTGAAACTACAAAATGACGCCATACCCTAACGCGCACTGAAAGTGTGCGTGGGTGCGTTCGAAGGCCAGTATATTTATTTCGGGTATACGATTGCCTATATAAATAGTATTATTAATATGTGTTCGCTTCTCGAAGTTAAAATTAAATTTTCATCTATTTAATGTCTTTTCATACAACAGCTGACAAGCGAACTGTCAATCAAAATGTAGGAGGATTTATCAGTGTAGCAGTAGTCTACATTATGTGGCTTGTCGTAATTAAAGTAGTAACGTTAGGCCACGCCTACAAGCGTGGGGTTTATTTTTGTTTGTATTTACGTTAAGCGTTGGTTATTTGCGAGTTAATCGTTTAGATTTCACGGCCGGTGATTGAGGAAGTGGCTGATTTGGTATTCTGTTATAATATTTATTCCGTTTTTATTATTTTTATTATTATTATCTAATCTTCTTTTTATGAATAGTTTGATAAATTGCGCGATTACCTTTTTTCCAGTTTATTTTACATTTGATAACGTAACAGGAACAAAGCTTGATTGTCTTTTTATTTTATAACATTTTTTATCGTCTTCGCATATGTTTGTGATTGAAGAGGCGGATGACAAAAAATTGTTTATATAATAATTTGTTTTAATTTAATTCATTTTATATTTATACTTCAATTTTAGATTTTGATGTCTAATAACAAAAAATGTCAGCGCTCCGCCATGTGTGCTGCGCACAAAACGCATTCAAATATTCTAGGCTTTCTCCGCACCGTGCACAAAATTTACTCAAAAAACAAATTAAAGCATAAATGCTGTTATAATTAGTGATGCACCGAATATCGAATTTGGCCGAATAGTTGACTCTATTCGAAGCCGAATACTAAAAAAATGGGAATATTGGAAAAATATTTTTAAAATGAAAAACAAGTTATTGAAGAAAACAGCAGAGAAGTCGAGTTTACCCAACAATTCTTTATCAGAATTATATTCAATCTCTAGTTCAAAATAAAATGCTTCAAAAGCTATGATAACCAAAATAAATTGTTCGCTAATGATATTATGATAATTATTGTCCTGAAATTCCAAAAAGTGATGGTTTATAGTATAAACTAATAGCCGAATGATGCAACTTTCGTATAAACTTTATACGAAAATTGCATCATTCGGCTATTAGGCTTAAAAATGGTTGAAACTGAAGCCGAATGTCACATTTCGGCCGAATATTTTTTAGTTATAATCCACCTCTCTGCTGAAGGGTAAAGTTTACATTCCAATAAGTGGTTTAAAATTACTAGGATGGTTTTATTGATTTTAAATATCATTAGGAGCGTGCAGTTCGGTTCTTAGTCGGCTAGATGTGCTAGGACTTTGAATGGTGGTAGTGCTAGGATCCTTGCATTCGGTTAGGATGTTGCTAAGACGCTCTAATATATCTATCATTAGCTTTTTTATATTAAGCGCTGAGTTCAGTTTTTAATAGTTCAGAATAACACTGTTTAATGAAGTGGATGAAAATTTGGCTCTTGTTAGTTGTATTTATCATTTTAGTGAATTTATGTATGATGAAGAAGGAAATTATCCGTCATGCAACAATTTGTGCTTGTTGAAAATTAACTGTTTAACATCGAACGCGTCAACCGCCTTGGAGTTTGTATTTGGTGCTACTGTTTTCGAGCCACTACATAAAATTTGCTATACCTTAAGTTCTAAACCATTTGAAAACAATTCAGAGACAGGAATTTACGACAAACATTGAAGTGTTTCAATTTTAGGGCCTATATTTAACTTTAAAAAGTTTAAGATTAGTTTTTCAATTACAAAATTTTAAGATGAAATTTGTATGTTGTAGTTTTTTCGGAAACAGTGTGCACAATTGTATAATGGTGTCGAAACTGCAATTGTATTACGGGAGAAGTGCCTTAGCATTCCGATATCCGAAAAGCTGTCCAACACTTATGCCGGCAACACCGTCTTAGGTGGTTTGGTCATGTCAAACGAAATGGAAACAGTGCCATAACTTCTCTTGCAGATGTTGAAGTACCTGGCACACGTCCCAAAGGCCGTCCAAAGAAATCCTGGTCGCAAACAATCGAGCAAGACATGAAAGCTCTGAATTGAAATGAAATGGATACAACTGATTGTCTAACTTGGCGCAAAAAATTGATGGCTAAGAAAACAACGTCCTACCTCGGAAACTGGGTCTTTGGACGCTAAACGAAGATTGATTGATTGATTGATATAAAATATATAAACAAGTTTTTTACGGTGTTCTCGTGAAATTTCATACTAAGAAATTTGCATGTTTGCACTCCAACAACAAACAATAATAACTGTATCTTTTATTACAACCATGAACTGTAGCATTTTATCACTAATGCAAAACATTATATAATTATTTAACTTGATTATAGAATAAATATAAGGAAAATATTACATTTGAAAGTAGAATGCACCCCTTACAACGGTCTAAATTAATTTTGTAACGAATTGGTGTTTAATTATTTCTTATAATAACTTTGCTTAACTTTGCAGTTTGTAGGGCAATTTCATTTTTGAAGATCTGATTACGTTGCCTGGTCAATGGGGAGCAAAATCACAAGATTAAGCGAGGACAAGTTTGATGAATACTCGGTTTGCATATTGTTTAGTTTCTTTTTTTGTTCCAATATTTTAGTTTAATATATTTTATTTGATATTCTTTACAGAATCAAATTCCTTTATTCATAGACAAACAAAAACGCTGTAGTTCAACTTTTTACAAAAATTATTAATTTGTTCGTAACAAAAAGTACAAAATTGTTATATTGCTCAATACAAATGTCGTTTTATGAATATGTTATGTTTCTGTTACTGTTTGCAGTCTTTGTGGTAAGATTTGGTCGATAGATTTGAAAGTATGGCATTGAATTGTTATTTCTTAAAAGAACTAACATTTTTTTAGAAATGCAGATGACGATGAAATTTACCTTGAAAAAAAACAAACTAGCTAACTAAAAATTAATTAGGTAGCATAGACTTATTATACTATATTACATTATATTAGTTGGAGGATTATGTTTTTTCAGACAAACTATATAAATATGTGCATGTAGGGTAGTCATCTGAAAGATGTTTTGCTTATTTGTGAGAGCAGGAGACTTAGACTCAGCATTTTTTTTCAATACAATTATAATTCCTAATTGGAAAATAAGAAAAATAAAATTAATGAAAAAACTAGTTGAAGTGTAAGATCATAAATTTGCGGAGATGAAAGATCAATTAATTTTCAACTGAAGAATTTGGATCGTCTTTAATATTTTGTTATCAATTGAAAAAAGAATCGCCTTCATTATTTAGTTTATTTTCAAGCCATTAACTAATTTTTCTATTTTTTTTAAAGGAATTGACATATTTGTCCAGAAAAGAAATTATAAGGTTCATGAATTTACTTTTATGTTTTAAAGATGCATTCACTTATTTATATTTATCAAGTAATTTTATATTATGATTTACTTCAAAATGCAACAGGGCTTATGATAAATTTAAAAGTTGTGATCCAATTGAGTTCTCAAATAATCTAGATGTGAGGTTTGCAAGGGAAAAAATTATGATGCTACCTGAATTAAGAGTGAGTAATTTATAATGGGACTCTACCGGAATTAACTTTTTCAGTTATATTTTGTGTTATAACTTGAAACTACAGCTTCTTTTTATGTTATAAAACCTTGCATTACATCCTTTTCTATAACCTAGCCAATTATCTAAAATTTAATACAATTTGAATTGATAGTTCTTTATCGGTTTCCATAAATACTATCATAAACAAACATACACATGAATGCAAATATGCATTAAAATATATTATACTACGTGTACAATGAAAACCTATATGCATCACACATGTTAATTTACATTGAAAAAACCTATTTCTCAATCTAAGTGCATGGTATAACTACGACTTGTATTTTAAAAGTAGTTAAGATGTTATCAAGGTAGTCCTATATATCAGATGGTACAACAATACGATTGTAATTCTTCTCGCTTCATATCTTTTTACAAATATAGAATACGTTCATTGATTACTGACATGCATTTTCACGTGTAAACAAATAAATGTACAAATATGCTATACATGTGTTGCGCATATACATTGTTATAACTGGCCGGGTTCGTTTAATCCCAGTGAAAAATAAAGACAATATAACATCTAAATTATCAATTTATTTATTTACAAAACAATAGTTAATTACTTAATTAATGAACAATTAACGCTAATTAACTTTACTAATAAAATTTAATGTTCAAAAAAATATCGAATTAACGCTCAGAAACTATGCTTTCCGAATAACGATTCTTTAACGTTTATCGCAAATACAATAAAAACACAGTCAGATATCAAATTTCGCTTTCGACACTAACAATCAATCGCTTTCTAATATCAAATATTCAACAAAAACCATTCAATATCTCGCATGTCTTTATATACCCGTTCTAACAACACTTCTCGAACGTCCCAGATCTCTCGCTGACAAAAGGCTTTAGCTCATCGAACTGTATGCGTTCGTAGCGACACTAGCCATCCAACGAATATATTTGTGACGGTTATAACAATATAAATATACACAAATATAGATAAATGCATACATAAATGAATATACATTCAAACTTAGTTGACAAAAATTCGGCTTAAATTCGAAATCCGGTCAAATTTTGGCCAGAGCCGGATTTATAAAAATGGCCAAAGTTTGGCCGAAATCAAATTCCAGTACAGTCCCAATTTATAATCCCATCTATCAGCTGATGACGCTTTTTGTATTTAAAATAGACAATCTACAATTTTATCTAAGATTTATTTATATTTAAGTCTATAATTTTTTTTGTCTTAACCAGTTAAATTTTGAAGGGGATTTTCTTACGACGAGACAAATGAAATGATATTAAAGATAAAAAATTTTATTTGATATTTTGGTGGAAAAATGTTCTGTGATTGAATATTTATGTTAAGGTGAATCCGTTTGCAAAAAGAATATGTGACGTCTTTTCATCTGAAAAAGATGGTAAGATATCTTTCGAAGATTTCTTGGACATGATGTCTTGTTTCTGCGAGCGAGCTTCTAGAGATGTCAAAGTTGATTATGCCTTTAGGATTTTTGGTAACGTTTTGTTTTGAATTTAGTTGAATGTTTAACGGTATATTGTTATACCTTGTTCATTGCAATATCATTCATGTAGGTCAAGCGTAACTATTGTAACCTTTTATATTTTTATATAATATACTCTAAATTTGTTCAATTTTTAAGTATAAATTCAAATGAATTGTATGCATTTTTTGCTGCACTGAGCAACTTTAGAGATTATATATTATATTTTTAAATAGATTTGAATGATGATGACTACATATCACCCGAAGATATGAAACTTATCATAAGCAAACTCATATCACCACATGAACTCCCTGAAGAACATCTGCAATGCATTATTGGAAATGTTGGTTCATTCCTTTTGAAATCAATTGGCTTTGCTATAAATTTTTTATACAATACTCAAGATGTATTAGGAAAAGGTTGAAGTATTTGCTTTTGTTGAATAAGGGTAAATAAAATTTAGTTTTTATGAAAATTAAATTTGTTTTTCTCTAATTGGTGACGAATTTAACTTATCTCGTGTAAGTGAACTGACACAGTGATATCCGCTGAACTGAGCAGGTTCACTACGGTATTTTAATTAGAATATAAAAAAGATTTTCTAAACTGAAAATTTATCGAAATTAAAGCAATTAAAACAAAAATATCGTTAAAATATTCTACACAAGCTCTGAATTAGATAAATCAATGTAAATGTAGAAAAAAATATTTTCATTGATTAACGTTTAAATTTATTTAAATTCAATTAAAAGCTAGAACGTTTTGAAAGCAGTGTTGAAACGAATTTTATTAAAATAATAAAAACATTAAAAAAATATTGTAACAAAGCACAGTAAATGCAAATTTAAGACAAAAATGTATGTTTATGTAAAATTAAAAATCTACAAAAAATTTAGAGTGTCATTGAGTACTTTGAGAAGGCGCTATATAAATTTTCAGATAATAATATTATTAGTTTTAATGATGATAATAACGCTATTCGAAATCAGATTCTAATAGAATCTGACATGGACAACGACGGTCAATTATCTTTTGCAGAATTTCAACACCTCATCTCCAAGTCACCTGATTTTTTCAAGTAAGTTAGTTCGTTTTTAGTTTTTCTAGTTCATTAAAAATTGTATAAGAATATATTATTATGTAGATTGCAGTGATTGACAAAATAATATTTATATTATGCATTATCTGGGTCTTATTCTTTGTTTATGTATATGGTATATATATATTATATCGGGCACTCTATAAATTTTCTAATATATATATATATATATATATATATATATATATATATATATATATATATATATATATATAAATCATAAACAATTTCTAAAGTATTTAAATGATAATAACTTTTTGCCGAATAATCAATCTGGATTCAGACGCTTTCATTCGACGGAGACGGCCTTGTTACAGGTATTGTCGGAACTTTTTGAGGCTTCTGATCGCAATCAGGTCTCTCTTCTGACTCTACTTGATATGAGTGCCGCATTTGACTGTGTGAATCATGATACACTGTTACGTCGATTATGTTTAAGTTACGGTGTCTGTGACTTAGCTTTGGAATTTTTCAAATCTTATTTGTGCAAACGTACCCAGCAGGTATATTTTAATAATTCTTGGTCAAATACAGCTGATGTTTTGTCTGGGGTTCCCCAAGGGTCTGTTTTAGGCCCGCTTCTTTTTACGTTATATACAGCCGATATTATGTATCGCATTGATGAATTTTCTTTAAAGGGTTTTGCTTATGCAGATGATGTTCAGATAATTGCAAGTGCGGCGACTGGGGAGTTTGATTTTCTGATTGAAAGAATGTTGGATTGTTTGGGTGCACTGGATGGGTGGATGGGTTTGAATGGTATAAAATTGAATCGGGAATTGAAACTTGGCAGCAAACCTCTAGGATTAACGTTGATTTTGTGAAAATAAGTGACATGATTATTGATTTTGGAAAAATGGCTACTGTTTTGGGTTTTAAAATAGATAAAAATCTATGTATGGGTGAACATATAAAGGTTTGGGTAAAATCTTGTTCATTTCAATTGCGGCAATTGAATCGAATTAAAAAGAGTTTTTAACAGATCAACCATGGTTACTCTGATTCATTCGTCCATACATTCTAAATTGGACTATTATAATAGTTTGTTTTATGGTGTTTCGAAACATGAGATTGATAAGTTGCAGATGGTTCAGAATAGAGCTGCAAGAATTGTTGTTGGTGCTAGTCGTGTTGAACATATTAGCCCACTTTTGTCGGAATTGCATTGGTTGCCGGTCAACAAAATAATTGTTTTTAAAGTCTGTGTTTTGGTTTATAGATGCTTAAACGGATTGGCTCCGCAATATCTGTCCGAAATGTTGATTGACAGATCATCGATTTCTTTAAAAACTGGCCTGCGATCAGATCGGGGAAATTTGTTAGTGGTCCCGGTTACTAAATTAAAGATTGCATCACGTAGTTTTGCAGTTTATAGACCAAGGCATTGGAATGAACTTCCATATTTTTTGCGCCGGTCTGGTCTGACACTTCCCCAGTTCAAAAGTCAATTGAAGACATATCTTTTTTCCTCGTTTTTAATAGGCGCTATATAAATAATCATATAGTAATAATAATAATAATATATATAAATATTGTTGAGAAATATTATTGCATTTTCATCTTCAAATTCTTAGATCAACGCTAATTCATCTTTTAGAGACAATAAAGTAGGAACGCGCAGGTATAAGTATGTATATACAAGATACAACCAACATTTGGTAACATGCAACATCAAAAATAGTAAAGTATTATCAACTAAAAGCTTTTTCTGTATAAAATAAAAATGAATGAAAGAGTAGTTAAAAACATTTTATGCTCTCATTTTTACAATTGTTACTGGTAATCATTACAAGAAAACCATATTTTCTTTTCGATTTTCAGATCATTTCTTTTCATTGATATAACTTCTTTGATTTCTTTGTTTTGATTTGATGAAATAAAAATGTCAAATATATATATATATATATATATATATATATATATATATATATATATATGTCGTTAGTATTTACACAAAGCGTTTTCAATAAACTTTTCAAAAGCTCTTCACAAAGCTTGTCTAACTGATAACCTATACGCTCATCCAATTTCTTTTTTTGGCAGGATATATTGTTTTTTGTATTACTTTTTAATCTTTGACAAATAGTGAGGATTTCTTAGAAATGTTTTGAGTAACTTATTTTTTTTTCCTAAATTTTTAAATTTCCCTATTCAACCACGGTTTTTGTTTATCAATCTTATTAATTTTATTAGATGTTTAGTAGTATTTGCACATGGGCGTTCGTTTAAATTGTTGATTCGAGCCATTGAGAACAAATATTTTTCCGAAGGATGCTGTTTTAATTTTATCACGAAGAGGAATTTATGTAAAAACTGTGAGATGATCTAAAGCCAGTTCTCCTTGCAAGCAAACATTCAACTAACAGTCCATAAATATATTGTCGATAACTGATTACTTGATTGATTTGTTGCAAATGGTTTTTGCCGCTATTTACAGTACTAGTAAAACATATGTTGAAATCGCCTAGGACTATAACGTGTTTGTTCTTTTTTAACTTGTGTTTTAACATCGAATAATTCACAAATAATTTTAACTGAACTCGTAGGTGGTCAATTAGCGACAGCAACAACTTTTTTGAATTTAGCGTCGTTTATGATCTCTACTCTACAGCATATTATTTCAAATGTTGCTGGCAATAAACCATTTATATTGTGCCGCACTTTAATGTTGAGCGTGTTTTTTAAAGAAAGCTCAGCACCACCAACACTTCTACTTGCACGAATCCTTCCAAAGTAACAATGCTCATCTATCAGCACCACACCCATTCCACGATCAGATAACCAGCTTTCACTAATGTCGGACGCATCACATTGTTTTATATTACTAATGTAATAACATCTTCTACATTTTTTTGTTTATCTATAACATGGAATCATTAATTTTCCAATTTGAGCAAACAACAACCTTTGATGATGCCCTGTTTTCATTGATGTGCAAGTTGTCATTCCAACGTTTATTCCGTGGAACAACTATAATGAAGCTATCTGTCTAAATTTTATTATTTATTTTAGCGATATCATGAAATTCAAAAATCCCACAAAAGGCAACATAATTCTTGTATCTTTCGTTAAAAAAATTTTTTAAATCGTTCGCTGTAGTCTGATAGGAAACGTTTTGTGTATCATGCGCAAAGGCACGACTATAGTTATTTTCATTCTTGAAATTGTTTTAGGCTTGTTAACATTTCTCTTAATACCGTACTGATATTGCCCAACTCCTCGCTATGCTTTTTGAGATAAATTTATCAATTTCGGCTTCTATTCATTCAAATCACTTTTTCAATCGTATTTTTAAGCTACATTTTGCATCTCAATATTCTTCCATGAAATAAAGAACAATCAGAAATTTATCTTTCATTCTTCCGTCAAATTGAATTTACTGAGGTAAACAAGTTCACCAAATTCCTGATTTTTACTATTACCCATAGATTTGGGCAGCTGATTTGACAACGATTCGGCTTCTATCATAAGGATTTTTCTACTTTCATATTATATATCCTGAATATTAAAATTTATCAACTACTCGACTTTATCCAAATTGTCACAATTAAGCCATATGAAACATAAAAATTCATTATTAAATTTTTTTTTAGCAATTTTACATCTCAACAACATGTTTACACAAATGCTGTTAAAATTGAACGCCACTGTAGTGTTCATGAAACTAGTACTTCTAGTATGTTTTTTCGTGGTTCTGAAAAAAATTTTTAGGGTAAAAAATAGATGGAGAAATGCGTCTAGGATAGAAAGAGAATAAATAACTGCTAATTAAGTTAAATTTATGTTATGGCGGTGTTTTGCAGTGACCGAGCTCGATGCAAAGATCTCCGCCACCTGTGTGATGCATCGATTCACGCCGATTCGCATGTGCCGAATGTGTACTGTTGATATCTCTAAAAATTAATTGAGAGAATTAATAATAATAATAAATTATGCGGTTTGGACAGGGAGTCGGCCAGATAGGAAGGAGAACTGGTAGCTTCGTGTGGAAAGGAAAAATGTTGTGACCCCATTTTATATGCGGGTTTCGGCGACAAATGAACTGAATTTTTTTTAATTTTATAAAATCAATTAAATTATTTTAATTTGTAGCTTATTCAGAATCAGAATTTGACATGTATTCCATTCCTTGCTTCAATGTTCTTCATGTTCATCGCAAATCATCCGTGAATTTACAATGTGATGGAACGAAAGAACAAAGAGCACATTATATTTTTTTCATTTATTATTTTCTATTCTGTATTATATCTTGTCATTAATGTTATATTAAATCATTCATGTTGAAAACTTTTAATATCATTTGACATTGTTGAAATACAGTTAACACAATTGTCAGGTTCAACAAAAATTTAATCTTTCAACTTAAAAAACCATTAAAAAACAAAACAAACATTTTTAAACAAACAAATATTATTGATATGGGTCAGATATGAACGAAAAAACGTTTGAACGATAGAATAACGCAGCGTTATTGCAATTCATGTAAAAATAAAATAAAAACAGTTGGGGTCGATCTGAAGCTACAAAATGAAACTCCCTGCCATCATCATGTTTCCGGCAAGGAGACAAATTATAAAAGTCTAAATTTGTCCTAGATAATATTAAGACTAAAAAATAATTTTCCTAACTGGGAAAAAGTGACATAAAATTAAGCATGTACGGAACATACAAAAAATTATCCAGAACCAGTTAGAGGTGGAAACTTTCAGAAAAATAAAATTTGTTAGCTAGAATATTTCACGAATAACAGGCATTTTTGCGATAATGTACCCAAAGGAACCAAGCTCCACGCTGGGAGTACTTGAGCCAAAATAATTAACGTGTTCTTTCTGAGAATTTTGGATTGTATGCATTATCGTATTGTAATATCCTATTATATACGTATTAAAGTGTTAAAAATTTAGTTTGATTCTTCGTACAGGCCGTGAATGTTAAATGGTTTGCATAAAGAAGCGAATTACTCGTTGAGTTAGAAAGTGCAGGTGCAAGACGATTGATTTGGTTGA
Source organism: Helobdella robusta (assembly GCF_000326865.2). NCBI lineage: Eukaryota > Metazoa > Annelida > Clitellata > Rhynchobdellida > Glossiphoniidae > Helobdella > Helobdella robusta. Next base: position 2,528,489 of record NW_008704084.1, on the reverse strand, counting down.
ACTTGTGATTGAATATGAAAACATTGTATGGGAGAAAATTGCAGAAACGTAAATGACGCGAGAGACGTGCAGTGAGTCACTTACGACCATCAAGCTGAATCATTTCGTCATTTATACATGCAGATGTCATATTGATAACAAAAACTTAACTAGAAGTTCAGCGCAGTTGTAAATGTACTTTAAATTTATATAATTCGTTATTTAAAATTAACATTTATATTTGTCAGAAATATGACATTGTTATAACCATCGTAATTATAATAACAATAAAGGGCAGTGAGTGCGATGGTGTTGCAGTGACTGGCTTCGAACGCAATGAGATTCCCGCCTGTTAGACTAAATGTGCGTAATGCGCTGATTCACGAGTGTTTACATACAGTGTTTTTCTTCTCGATACCTCTAAAAAAATTGCAAAAAAATGTAAACACGTAAAATAGCAAAGACACCACTAGCATGGTAACTCTCTTAACAACGCAGATACAAAATGTTTACTTAAGGGAAACAGGCAGAACTGTTTAAAAACGCACTTTCGCAAACTCGTGCCGGTCAACAAAATGCGTCCGTTACTTTAAATTGTACATAACAAACTTGAAAACAATCCCAAAATATTCCTGTAGCAATAATAATAATAACAACTAGACACGTTTACTACATGAGACAGTCTTTAATTATTTTGGCCACCTTTTCTTCGCCAGCATTTTTGAAGAATGTGTCGTGTGTGCCTTCGACGACATATATGTTAAGTGCTTGCGAACAAATAGCTCGCATTCCATAATCTTCATCGTGTTTGGCTGAACTTCCTTGAGCTCTGATGAGATGAACTACAGCGTTTTCAATCTTGCTCGAAGGTTTGTAACGATGGGAAATCATGAGTTTTTTGTAGAAAATTCTGTTGGCCTGCTTGAATGCGTCGGCATCGGATGATGATGCGATCTTTCCCGCATCTCTCAAGACTTCGCACATGAGGTCCAAACGGCTTTCAAGATCGGGCTTGTTAACCAACTTAGTTCCCAGCTGTTGCAAATGTGATTGCTAAGGTTATAACAAATATTGTGTTAAACAATTAAATTTCTCATAAAATCAAGAAATTTATAAAGAACATAATGAATAATGAACAAGTAATAAAAAATCGCGTTATTTATTGTCTGACATTAATGAATTCTATCTTATTGTAAGGGCACGTCTCATTCAACTTTCATCGTTAAGTTGATAAGTTTCTCTTTTCATGAGAACAAACTTTTATCTTAATTACAGTTTAATTTAAGCTGGTGTGACACAAAACTTTAAAAAAGTTTTAACCAGTTGTTTTTATAATTAAAAAAAAACTGGAAGAAATTCCCTCCTCCCTCCTTCTGAAGACGCCCCTGGTTCAGACGATAGAACTACACAATATGACGCTTGCTTGGTTTCAAGTGGGAGAACGATGCTGTGGATGAAACATTCAGTAGAAACAAAGAAGGATAAAGAAGAACTTACTGTAAACGTTTGGAAACAAATAAAGAATTGGCTAGCTAGATGAATCGCTGCTGCAATATTACGGGCAACTTCAGAAAGGAAACCGGGAGTGTAGAAGGCATTGACGAATATAACAGAAGATATATATGAGTGCAAATAAATGCCCGTGTGAATATGTGCAAAGATTGAGTAATAACAAGTCAAAAGTCAACTACATTTTGAATTGGTTGCGTGAAAACGAAGAACAGGACCGACCTGGTTTGGACTGGAACGGGATATAAAAGTAAACAGGAAGCAGGTTTATTATAAAGTTATGAACCAACATCTGAGCTGAGTTAATAGAACAGTCATATCATTCGGAAAAAACATCAAATAATGAAATAACGTTAATGACAAAATATAAACAGACTGAAAAGCGAAAATAATAAAATTTAATTTCAGATCAATAAATTGAAATTACCTCTGGAATGTCAATTTCTTTCGTTTCCTAATGTAAAAATTAATGTTGGCATTAATTATTCAAATTAATTAATTACAATTAGTTGTCAAGCATAATAAAGGACTTACTAGCAAATAGAGTATTGGTTTGAGTTCATTATTTAAAATTAGCTCAATTTAAAATTTGGCGTTATTATATTGATTATCTATTATCCATTATTAATTATCTATCAAAAAGAAACTGAGCTCTTCTACGTATTTAAAATCAGACCGGACAGAATTGAGATACTTTATTAAAAAAAATAGTCTGTGCTCACTCTGCTTCCCACTCTTCTGACAATGTGGTCCACAAAAGCACATATCATAGTTGTCTCGAGTTCATTCTGATCGCCTGAGCCGAGGCTGTCCGAGTAGCTGGCAATCATGGAGAGCACGTAACTGTGTGAGCCGTCCAAGAGGATCATCCTGCAGCCTCCAGCAGCTGCTGATGCATCGCGCTGGAGCTGCAGTGCCACCTCAACGGCGATGCATGCTCCGAACGAGTATCCAAGTATTTGGTAGGGTCCCACTGCTTGCAGGCTCTTTATCGTCTATTTTCAGTTAAAAAAAAACATAAATTAAAATTTGACGAGTCACAAGTGTTACATAAATAATATAAATTCGTGCAAATGCATATAACAAAAAAAATTTTCATGGCCGGTGCAAAAATTGATGTAATACTTAAAACAAGAAAAAAGTGCCATGAAAATGACCTCCACATAATACTTGGCAAGTTCTTCGACCGATGTTAACGGGAGATCAGAAGTACATTGCAGTCCGTAGACTGGACAATCGAATTTGAGCGTGAGAGGCTTCAGCAGAACAACTGAACCTTCGATTGGAGGAATGACAAACAGAGGAGGTTTGCTTCTATTAACGTGTGGGTCGCTCATGTAGACTATTCTATCTTTAGGAAGGAGGTCATTGATCGTGTAGAGCAGAGGTGAATTATCTACTGTTGGCGTTTGTGCTGACGACGGCTGTAAACGATACGTTGTATATTTTTCAAACAAATTTAATTACAACATTCAATAAATTATACAACTACAACGAGAATGACTGACGAAATGCCTGAGAAAGCATCAACGACGATCGATGATAAATATTGAAAAATAAAATTCAAACATCTTTCAACCAGCCTAACCTACCTGATCAGCAAGCTTGTCAAGAAGCCCAAAAGACAGCAGTCTGATTTCCTTGATGGGCAGCGTCAGGTCATAATCTCTTTCCAACGTTTGTTTAACTTCGACACTCATAAGGGAGTCCAATCCCAGGTCTCCCAGGGTTTGGTCAGGGGGAAGCAACGATACGTCCTTGACACCTGTCGCGTACAATTCATATCAACTATTTAATTTAACAAAAACATAACCTTTGAAATGGTAATTTTAGATTTGCTCAAAAGTTTTTTATCTAAATAAATAAACTGTGTCTCAACAGAAATAATGATAATAATAACAAATATATGAAAAATGAAAAAAAAATCATTTGATGTCCTCTCGTAGCATCGACCTTACCACCGTAAATATAAAGATTACTTTCCTTTAATTAAGTTTTAAAATGATTTTTTAATTTTAAATGAAACACTACAAGGCATAGATGAAAAGCAGCACCCTGCATGCACCACTGCTTGCCTCCCACATTTGCGCTTTTTATTACATCCAAATACTTACTTGTTAATGAAATATCATTACGCAAATTTCAATGACAATTAATTAAACGATCCTGGTAGAAGATATTGGGCCAATTTCTAAAATATAAAAATTAATCAATATTGAACTAAAAAAATATATGGCTAACAAAGACTTCATTTTTGATTATAACATGGACACTGTTTTTTAATTTATATACATTTTGTTATATGATTTAATTTTTTTAGACATGGGCATATTGAATTCTAAGTTTGAACCGACTATAAGCTGTTATTACTATTACTAATATTATTATTATTATTGTTATTCGCTCTATCGAGTACCGAGGAAGGTCATTGAATGGGCGTTGAGGAAGAAAGGAGTGAATGAGAGACTTGTTAAAGCTGTGATGCAGTTGTATGAAGGGGCAAAGACAAAGGTGAGGGTTGGAAGGGGGATGTCGGACGCTTTTAGTGTTAAGGTAGGAGTGCATCAAGCATCAGTGTTATCACCGTTTCTGTTTGCAATTGTGATGGATGTTGTGTGTGGAAACATAATTGAGGGGTTGTTATTTGAGATTTTGTATGCAGATGATTTAGTCTTGATGGCTGATAGCATGGAAGAATTGCAGTTAAAATTTGACAGATGGAAAAGTGTTATTGAAAAGAAAGGGTTAAAAGTTAATATTGGTAAGACGAAGGTAATGGTGAGTGGGGAAGGTGGGGAGCGAGTGATAAGTAAAATAGACCCCTGTGGGGTATGTGACAGGAGAGTGAAGGCTAACTCGGTATTGTGTATAGGATGTCAGAAATGGGTGCATAAGAGATGTAGTGGTGTGAAGGGGGCACTGAAAAAGGTGGAAGGCACGTTCAAATGTAAGAAATGTGTTCATGGTGTGATTAATAGGACGGACGCAAGGACGGGGTTGAGTGGTGGTATTGAAAGAGTGGAAAGCTTTGTTTACTTAGGGGATAAGCTGAACGCGGATGGAGGATGTTTGAGCGCAGTTACGGCTAGAGTTCGTGTAGGATGGATGAAATTTAGGGAACTGGGTGGGGTATTGTGTGGAAAGAAATGGTCAGTGAAGATGAAAGGGAGGGTATATAAAGCATGTGTGAGAGCAGCGATGGTATATGGTGGTGAAACTTGGGTGTTGAGGAGAGAGGAGGAAAGTGTACTGCAGAGGGCTGAAAGAGCTATGGTGAGGATAATGTGTGGGGCTAAAGTGAAGGATAGGAGGAGTAGTACAGAGTTGATGTCGATGATGGGACTGAATGAGGACATTGTGACATTGATAAGGAGATTGAGATTGCGGTGGTATGGACATGTGTCCGCGATTGGGATGGAGAGAGCAGGTGGAGAAGGACAGGGTGAAAGCGGGGTTGCGTGATACTGAGGCGAGTGATAGATGTGGATGGCGTCGAGGGGTATTTCGGTTTCATCATAGGTAGCCAAATGTCGTCTAAACATGTGTTGTTGTTGTTATTCGCTCTATCGGCATTCCTCAAAGGATTAAATTGTTATTAAATGAATTGTTGAACAAATAACGTTTTAACTCTCGTCTGAAATTATTTTTGGAATTATTATTATAATCTGCTTCAATGATGTTGGAAGATCGTTCCATATTTTTGGCAGAGCAACCTGCACCCATCTGTCACCCAGTTTTCTTCTAGTCCTATAAATTATCATCATTTCTGACGAGACCGAACGCAATGCATGTCCCACATCAACTTCAGTTCTCTTGCGAAAACCCTCCTCCAAAAATTTTGAACCCTCACCAGGTACGCCAACCATGAGCCAACACTGCCACCTTAAATCTTATTCGTTCTCCGATCGGCAACCAATGGAGACTCTCCAACCACTTTGTGATGTGATCACGTCTACTGAGACCAATGACCTACCTGGCGTCAGCATTCTAAATTTGTTGAACTTTATTTACCACTCCTGTGTCAGCACCGTGCATCAACGAATTGTACTATTCCAAGCTCAACTACTTAACACGTTCAACTTATATAAGAGGTTTAACTAACCCAATATCCTTGCAACTGACTCCTTTAGTCCAATTTTGTTTGCACTCTGAACTTTGGTCTTTTTGTGACTTGCTAAAACAAAACTGGACACCACAGGATTGGGTTGTTCGAGAAATTTGTCCAGAGTAGAAAGACAAGAAGTAATTTTCTGAGGTAACGTTCCCCCGATAACCACGTCATCACCCATTGATTCAGCAACTATTCCCACATCACCAACAGCTCCCCACTGAATTGCAAGACCTTCAAAAAAACAAGTAATTTAAAAAAATAAAGTATACTATGTAGCATAATGCAGCAACCGTACCAGGATATCCATGTCTCACTCTCTCCTCACAAATTCTTTCCATAGTTGAGTTGGCCCAGCCGTAATTTGACTGACCCGGATTACCTTTGCCAGAGCTGACCGAAGAAAAAGTCACAAACCAATCTAACTTGCTGCTATCTGTTTTAGAATTACACTGCCTTCTAGTTTCAATGTCAAGATTTATGGTACCAACCACCTTTGGTTCAGCAACTTGCTCAAATCTGCAGGTAAGATGAGTATGGGTATGAATATGAAAAAAAAAAAACAAAGATATTTCTTTCTTAAACAAATATCTGGGAGCCCACTTTTCTGGTGTCTGATTAGAAATGAGACTATCCTGAATGACCATGGCCAGGTTGAAGATTCCTCCAATACCAGAAGCATTCTGAAGGCATTCACTAATCAACAACTCCGTCTGCTTCTTATCTGAAACATTCCTCGTTGACACCTGCAGTGAGGCAGTGAGCATTGCATCTGACAACATTTCCTCAATAACTGAAAAATAACTAATGTAAGTAAAAAATGAACCTGGACATCAACGCCCTTGCTTTTCCACTGTTCAATTCTTCTTTTCTGAAATCCAGACTTAATGCCTGACCTTGAAGTGATCACCAGCTTCCTGGCACCTCTATCAACTAACCACTGACAGAGTTCAATTCCAAACCCACCCAATCCGCCAACAATCAAATACAACTTCTGCGGATGGCAAGTGACTCGAGAGATGGCCTTGATTTTGTATGATTTAGTGGAACTCTTTATTGCCGTTGCTGCAGGCGTCCGCAGTTGCTTCGGTTCTTCATCTCTCACCTGTCAATGTAATTACTTGATGTTAAGTCAAATCAAATCATGTTTTTAGCTAGAAGTATTTTTTTCAATTTTTTAATTACTTTTAAAAAAATAAAATGCGAGTGTACGTCAAATTGTGAGTTGCCTGACGATGTTTATACTTTCTATCAAAATAATGTAAATTTTAAATGGTTTTGTGATACGTGTCTCAAAGTCAACATTAACGTATCACTGCTCACAGTAACAAAGGAGGTGCTAACTAAAGTTGATAGCTTGAGCGTTTTGAATAATTCGATCAGAGCTGAAATGGTGGCCATGAAAGCTGTGATGGATTCAAATGAATCGAAGCTGAACAATCTCGATTGTACAACCACGGTTTTTGAAGAGAAGATGCAAATGATTAAAAAGGATAAGGACTCGACTTTTGCTGGGGTTGTTAAGAGGGGCATTGATGATGTTGGTATTGAAATGAAGAAAACGCTGGTTCAGGTCAACAATGTCAAGGAAAGAGAACCCAGCCTCATGTTGTTTAGGCTGCCTGAAAAGGATAATTATAAAGATCAAGTTTTACAGATATTGCGTCAGTTGACAGAGAACACCATTGGTGATAATGATGTTGTTAAAATAATTAGATTGGGGAAAAAGACTGAGGGATCAATCAGATCAATTTTAATCAGGATGATAAATATTGGAGTTAAAAATCTTGTAATGAAAAACCTTTTTAGGTTAAAATTGTTAAATGATGAGTTTGGTCATATTAGTCTTAGCCATGATTTGACAAGAGATCAAAGAGATGAATTGAAAAAGCTTATTGCAAGGGCCAAATCACTTCAGGCTAGTAACGATGATTTTTTATTCAGAGTGAGAGACGACCCAGGACTCATTATCAGCTATCTTCCACCTACCTCGAACTTCATAATCTCCCAACGTCCTTGGTCACCTCTCACTCTGAATAATATATATATATACATATATATAATATATATATATAATATATATATATATAATATATATATATAATATATATATATATAATATATATATATATATAATATATATATATATACATATAATATATATATATATATACAATATGTTCTTATTCTTGTTCTCATACTTCAAAAAACTACAACATGCAATAATGCAATGACAAATAGTAGCTTAGTTAAATTGTATGCACCAGTTATAAGCACGCATTGTAGCTATAGGACCTACATATAGACTGTTACTGTATACTCTGAAAGCAAGCAAAACTAAAAACTGCTAATGAAATTATAGGATGTATGTATATATTAAGCATGGTACAGATTCACTATAAACTGAAACTTGCTTGGAGGGTTGTTAAATAAACAATTATAAATAAGATGTCTTATTGTTATTTAATCACTTACGATATCCATTAGATTATTTATACAATTTTTTTATGAAGACGTTCATCTTTAACTATTTGTTATTCATATTTTCAATTTATGCTAATACAATACAAGATCAAATCAATCAGAGCTTACTCTGATGACGACTTTTCCAATGTGTTTTCCTTGTGCCATGTACCTGAAAGCACTTTCAATGGCATCTCTCTCGAAGACAGTTGTCTGCAGTGGCACTACCACCCCACTTGCCATCCCATCCACCATAAGTTTTGAGACTTCATCCCATTCACAACAACTCCCAGAGAAAAGTGCGTCCAGTAAAATTCCGTGAAAGGAAATGTTCCGCAAGAAAATAGACATCCCTAATGCGGAATCGTTTGATAAATCAAACTTTCCAATTTCTAGAAATCTTCCATGCTGTGCCAACAGTCGAACACTTGATTGCAATTTATCTTCAGCCAATGAGTTTAAAACGACATCCACCCCTCGGCCTCCTGTGTTTTTCAGTATGGTTCGCCAAAAGTTTGAGCTTCTGGAGTCAGCAAAGTTCGAATCAGTTAGCTGTGGAAACCTGTCATTTTGAAGCCAAAACTAACTTTGATACATGCAATTTGATATATTTTGTAATCTGGAGTGCACGAGCAGTATAATGATACTCTTATTGATACTCTGTATTGAACAACAATAGCTGCATAGTGAAAAGCAATAACTGCACAATAAAAAACAGTAAATGTGTAAAAAACGACACAGATTGTAAAATAAAGAATAATAGTTGTGTAATAAACAACAATAATTATGTAATAAATAACAACTACTGTAAAAAAGTAGTTGTTATTGTACATAGTATGAGACAGTGTACTAAATTAATTCGTTGTATTAAATTCATTGAAGAAATATGTAAATCGAAGCAGGCCAAACAAGATCTGAATTTTAAGCTGGCTGATATTGGGCTATTGAAATGTAAAACAACAAAATTCAACAAATAACAAATTTAATGACCTCTTCATCAAATAATTCCTCTTCTCAGCTGATCCAACAGTGGTGAAGACTTTGCAGCCGCAATGCAACGCAATGGAGATGGCAGCTTGTCCGACGGCCCCACTACCCGAATGAATGAGAACTGACTCGTTCTTCTTGACGCGACCTCTGATAACCAGTGCATAGTAAGCAGTTGAATAAGCAACAGGGACGGTTGATGCCTGTTCCAATGTCCATCCATCTGGAACCTTCCACAGAAACTTCTCATGCACATCAACCACAGTTGCCAACCCCTGATGTGTTCATTCATCCATTTATTTTTATTTAGTCATTAATTGATTAATCGATTAATCGATTAATTAATTAATTAATTAATTCTTGTACTTTAGTTTCATGCACGGCTTGTTAAAATAAACAACAGTAAGAATGGATGTTTGCCCATTAAATACATAAACAGTTAAGCAAAAACAGACCTACAAGTAACTAGCATGGCTATTTATTTGTAAGAATATATTTAAATATTATAAAAACCACTAGCAGCAGCCAACCAACCCTTAATGACCCATCAAAACATCAAAACCACCTTAGCTTGCAACAGACCCATGACAGATTCCCCTCGTTGATTAACTCCCGAGAACTCCATGCCCAGCAAGCAATCCTGAGAGGCCAGGTCTCCTGAATATCGTTGAAGTTAGCAAGACTTAACAAAATTCCTGTTGAAACATGTCCCATGGTCGCTAGCTTACGTAAAATGGTCAACTAGAAATTTGTTCTTTATTTATGTCTCCATTACACCATCACAAAATATATTAAACCGTAAATGACTAGCTTATTTAGAAGCTTATTTATTACAATGTATTACTGCCATCTTGTCTTGACATTCCCCACTCATCTGCCTATCTACACGTCTGTCAATCGATACATCCATCCAACCATCCATTCAGCCAGGCACCTATTCATGCAACTCCACATACCAGTCAGTCAGTCCTTCAGTCAATCGCCAATCAACTTGACTAACCAGGAATTGCATCTGGAGGTAACTTTCCCGTAGCGAGCATGATGTCTCTGAAGTTGAGTGACGTGAAATGGACAGTGCAGAGTTGCTTGGCGGGGTCGAGGGAGGGGTCGAAGAACTTGAGGGGCGATTCTATCCACCTCAATGATGAGAGATCCCCTCGTGTCAGCACGTTCACGTACGCTGCTTCCGTCTCTATTTCATTGTCTGCATTAAGTTGCATGATGTAAGTTTAGTGCTATCAAAATATGCATTAAAAGACTCGCGGTTAACAAAATATGAAACAATGAAAATAACACTGAACATATAAATGTACACAAACATTCAATAAAGGAGAGATTATTATCAGTATGAAAATTTGAATCAACACAAACCCCGCTCGAGCGGTAAATGCTTGAAAGAGCCGCACAGCCCGCCTCTATAAACGTTCATGAACAAGTCATTCTGCAACAGCTCATCAACATCTCTTGCATTCATCTCAGGACTGCAATTTAACAAGCATCTGCCCATGTGTCGCAAAATAATTCACTTGAATCAACTTATTTTAAATAAAAAAACGTGACGAAAAATATAAATAAACATAAACGACTGAAAATAAATAAATAAATACGTATAATAGACTAATTCAAAATATGATGATAAACATTTAGCTCTTGGCCTCTTTACAGATCTTACAAAGACCTTAAGGGCTGGTGATATTTATATACTCACCCATTACATTTGCAAACAGATGAACGTGTTCTAATAAATATAAACCGATAACGGAAACAGGTGGTTGTGAAACAAACGAAGACAAACGAGTGTGTGAACAAATAAATGCAAACCCATGTGAATGTAAAGGATTAAAGCCAGCCAATAAAAGTTGTATAAATAGTATAAAGTGAAGAATCCACTCACCTGATCTTTTCACCATCAGGTTCTCTTCTCAGACAGGTTGCAAGCCCCACAACACCCGAATTCACCTCACTACCTCTTAACCACAACCTCGTTGTTTTAGCATCCGATAGAAAACGTTTGACAATCTCAACCCACTGATAAGTATTGTTAGTGACATCTATCCATTTAATTTGCTCATCGGTAACCTTCAAACTAGTTTTCTTTCTCAGCAGGAATGCTGTATGTAGGTATCCGTCGCTAACGTGAGACACTACGTTGAAGTTGGCTTCAGCAAATATCTGCAGCCACTCCTTGGTACTGCAAAATGAAGAAGCTGTTTGTTCCTCTGCATGCATGTACAAACTGTCACTGGCACGCAGAAGTAACCAGGCCAACCCGAAGTTTCTGGTCGGTTCATATACCAATATAAACCCTTCATCTCTCAACAATGTCGAACATGCTGATAAATATTCACTGATGTTCTTCTGCTTGTTCAACACATCTCCAAGAATCAAGGCATCCACTTTTCCTTGGATTCTATATTCAAGTTTGTGTTGATTGCAAAAATGATATTTAATGGGTTATGAATAAAATATCATATTAAAAATTTTGAAAAATAAGCGAACTTGTCATTAGCCTTAGAACCAATGTTCCATTGTAAAGCTTCCAAGTTAAGATCATCGAAGAGTTGTTTATCAATATTTTCAACTGCAGACCCAGAAACGAAATATTTGAACTTCAAGCCAGGCTCGTTGTTCAGTCGAGGAATGACTGATTGAAAGACGCATCCATCCGCTGCATCCAACTCCATAAACATCAACTTCTTCTCTGAGGGACTGTTTTCAACAACAATGTTAATCAAAGGCTGTGTTCTTCTCAGCAATCCAAATATGTGATTTCTGTGAAGTTCTGATTTTGTGACTAGATTTTCAGAGTTTGGTGAAAACACTCTCATTAGCAATTCATACAATCCATAATCTGATGTTGCGTCATTCTTAAATGAATCTCCATCATACCCATTAATAATGTCGTCTTCGTTTTTCTCCATCAAACTTTGCAGCATCAATTTCTTTTTCTCGTTTATATCTGGCCTAGTTAATAGACAAGATATCTTCTCTTTGGCAAAATGTTTGCATTTGTTAATAGCGTTGGTGAAATTTTCAGGATGATGCAAGTGGTCCTGGTGGTAAGGTACGAAGGAGTAGGTCATGAGGACGGGGTCCACCTGGCCAGGCGGCCTGCGAGGAGCCACTGTAGCATGCAGGCCCAACACCTCGACACACCCCGACGTACAGCTGTTCAACTGCTTGTCGAACCGCACTGGAATGACTGGAAAATATAAAAAAAAGTATTATCAATCGTCTCAATGAAAATCGTTGAGAACAAAATGGAAAGATCCGACTTGAATAACAAAATTTTTCACAAAAGTAACTTTTTAGTCGCATAACAAACAATTTCAAAAATTTATCAAAAAGGTGTTGTTTATTTGACAATCTGCATGAAAACAAGTTTGAAAAGCCTTCGAACCTTTGCTTCCATCTTCTTTAGTAATGACCTTATTAATATGAATGAGTGGATTGATTTGGATAGATTGAATCCTGGTGGGCAATCTCAGATCCCTCTCCGACAATCCTACCACTTGCATCTGCAACATCGTATCCAAAAATGAAATCCAGTTGTCAAACCACGCCAGCTCTCCTACTTCACCTGCATTTTAAAAAATAACAGAGTCAATAGACGGATTTAATAGATCTCATAATAAGAAAATCTCACCTGATTCATCAGTTGATACAATTCCTTTGAATACGTCGCCATATTCATATCCCCTCAACTTCAATTCCTTGTAAATGTCTGTCGTCTTCAAGCTCAATGTTGATGTTGACTGCATCGAGGAAAGCAAAGAAGTTTCATCGAAGAAATCATTCAGAGCAGTTTCATCGGCAGCCATCACGTGACCACTGACCACCAGGCTTGAACTCTCTGATACTTCAAAATAGCCTGATGATGGCGTCATGCAGACGTCCAACCTCACCTCACCTGGCCAGGAAGAAATATTTTACAAAGTAGGTAAGTCTTAGGCATGATAATGTATGCGCATTTTTTCTCATAGTTATAACTAATTAAGCCGCAACACTTGTTTCAAAATAATTGTAGTGACAAGTTGGTACGGAATAAAAAACATTTAAATTGATGATTATGAATAAGACAGTGAACACATTTGAAGTACACAGTATAAACGGGTCTCAATGCCAAAGGCAAGGAGATACACCATCTAGATGAATATTTAATAAAACTTGCTTGCTGTTTGCTTACACACAGGTTTCATTCAAAAATCTAACCATCTTGAAACAACTTTTAAAATCCCTAATGAACAATGAATGAAGCTTCTTAAGAAGACTCCATCAAGTAGTGCAAGAATGGAAATGTTAAATTCATCGTTAGACCTAAATAAGAGAGGGTGTCAACCAACGCTGACTCAGTTGAGTGAAATCTTTTTGAAAATGAAAACTCGAAAAACAAGAAATTATGTTCATTCAAACAATATAAGCAAGTAACTTATTAACAAACTGCTCTTTTGATTGAATTGTAGGTTTGATATCAGTCTATCATTTGCTAAATTATTCTTGTCAAAAACTGTTTTTTCAACATCAGAGTATGGAGCGTGGATTGAGTCCCTTGAAACCACTGGATTGTTTTGAACAAACATCAAACAACCATTTCAAGTTTTTGTATTTTCTAACCAATTTTACAAATCCGCTTTAAAGACAAAGATTAATGCTGAAAACAGCAACATATTATATTTTTTTGGCAAAAGTTAATTCCTATCTTATTCAACATTTAACCTCTTTAAGCAGCGACTTGATTATAAATTAACAACATAACATAAACAGAAAATAAGAGGCGCGAACTGTCGTTCCTCTGCCTCCAGCAAACTACACCCCTTAAATTAAAAGAATAATAGAAATAACAAATGATAATAATTATAACTAATAAATTAACTACATACAAATTAACTAAATAAAATCACACCTATATAACTATAAAAGTACATGCATGCAGTCACACAAATGAACATATAAATGAGATAATTAATACATTGATTCACAATTGTCTAGATACAGATATATACATATATACACAACACATATATGTACACACACACATAATATATACATATACGTAAATGGACATACGTACACATATATGCACACACACACACACACACACACACACACACACACACACACACACACACACACACACACACATACACACACACATACACTTAATAACTTGATAATATATATGAATGGAACAGATGCAAAATAGCCGTTACCATCAAAGATGAACTCAACAAATGCCAAGACAAAAGACTCAATACTTATAAAGACAAACATACACGTTGGGAAATCCAAAGCATTAGAACCCTCAGTTAAAAAATTGGTTATTTATCTGGAAAGCCTCAACATCAAAAATACAGAAACTATCAGTGATCCCCTAAATAAATCTTAAATTAAATTTTCTATAAGTTCATCCTATTGGATGAACTTATAGCGTGAACTAATAGCGTGGTTCAACTAATGAAAATGGGTCAAAAAAATTAAAAGTAGTAGTAGTTCAGCGTTCCACATCTGTGTTGACAACAGAACAACGAGGTGTGAAAATGTTTGATGGTGATTTGTGGATCTTTAATATTTAACACCAAACCATTTGAATTTAGCATCAATGACCGGGATAGGTACTAAAAATTAAATTCCCGATGTCAATATGTGACAATGCCTCTTAGTAACTTTTCGGTTCACCTATTCGGGAAAGCTCATTTCTAATATACATGCACATTGGGGCATGTATATTTTTGTTAGGTAGCGATCAGTAGTTTGATATTAACCGGAGTACAGCTGTTAAAAATGTTATGATAGTTATTTCTTCTTGTTCTTTAAATCTATGCTAATGAAACTCTGCTTTTATTTCTAAGGCATTACGAAGCACGTTGTAAACAATTATTAATAATGAGATTGATGCATTAGTGTTATTCAAAAAATAGCCAACCAGCAGATGGCAGTATGGTGGCCCTGTGTATATGAACGTCGCGAAATGTGACGGGCAGTTGATCAAACGAACGCCCATGAAACTTGGCGATGGTCTTCCACGCCAGCACCAAGTACCCTGTGGCAGGAAACAACACTCTACCGTCTATCTTATGACCAAATAAGTAAGCATCTTCAGAGTCGGGAGAGAGTTCAAAGACGAATGCCTCAGAAGCTGCCGACGATGACGAGGAGGATCTCGTGAAATCTTCGTACGTCGGCACATCCCATTGTGTGGCGTGGTCCCAGGTGATGAGAGATGAGAAGGACGGAACTGAATAATCGATTGGATAACGTGGTCTATCGCCAGGTTTCAAATCAAACGGATCAAAATCAACCCCACATCTGTACAATCTGGATCATTTTGTTGAAACAAATATTAATGTCGTTGCATTGAATACGTTATCGAGTTTATTATACAATTATCATGTACAAATTCTCAAAAAAGTTTGTTCACTCAATGATTCAAAAGCCAACTGTATGTTATATTGTCTGAATAACGAACCTAGCCAGGGAGTTAAGAAAGAAAGCTAAATTGTCCGGTTGTGTCCTGTTCATGAGGCCAATGAATGAACAATCGGCAGACAAACTCCTCTTCAAAATGGCTTGAAGAAGACAATGTGATGCAATTTCAATAGTGATGGCATTAGATGGAACTTTCTGCAAGGCCTCCTGAAAAAGAACAGGACTGATGAGGTTGTTAACGTGGTACTCAGCACTTGAGTACAGAGCCAAATCGGAAGACCAGCGAGACTCGGGAATGGATGAAGATATCCACTTTGGTGATCGTGCCCGTTTCACTTGGATGACCTAATGTATGGCGATGAAACGTTACATCACAACTTGCCTGGTTCGTGTTTCCCATGTTATTTTAACAGTTAATATGCCTTAGCAAATCTAACTAAAAATATTAACAAGACAATAATCCACCAGTCAACAGTTAATTAAACATTGAAAAGTTAGCCTCTTCTGTGTTCATCTAACATTTATAATTTGAAAATAAAATTTAGTTGAAAACAACTAATTAACAAAAAAGCACATCAGACGACCTCGGATAGTTTGTGTTGAAGTTGCGGGGCAATGTGAGCCATGTACTTTGAATGGAAGGCCACACCGGCACTTTTCACCTCTTTTGCGAAAACTCCTTCCGATTGCAACTGATTGACGAATGCTGTCACCACATCCTCAGGACCTAGCATGAAAATCATTTTATCTTTAAATTTGACAAGTAACTTTCTAATTCTCCACTCTCCAGTTCTGCGAATCAAACTTCAAAGCATTACGTTAAGAAACATATTTCTATGAATATTTTGTCAATTGACTTATATTCATCATTTAATAGTAAATAATAAAAATAAATAATAAAAAATAAGTACATAAATTTTTCTTACATGTGGACAAATTTAAGGTTTGAAACATTTTGAGACGGGTGCCGAGAAGATTGTTACATTAGGAGAGCTAGTGAAGCGATTTTGTGCTTGGAAATAAATAAAAACAGACATTATTTTTAATTCTTAACGATTTAGATTAAGCCGTTCTTCTGCCGTACAATTTCTTACCGTCGAAACTCTACTCATAGTTAATCTATTTTTTATACTTATTCTCTGAATTCCACATGTCCCAACTTAGTTTAGGTTGATACCTTATCCAACGATGATAAAAACATTAGCGATTAAGGATGAAAATAGTAATCCGGTCAACCACGCTTTGCAAGAAACAATCACACAAAGCAATTGTTTATCTAAAAAATAATAAATTTTAATCAGTTGAATGTTCCTAATATTCCTAATGTGATTTTATTGAGCCTGATTTTTCAATTGCATTCGACACCGTTGAAGCATGTTATCCGCCATCTCAACGGCTTCAATATCTGATGCGACGGAAGTATCACTTTGGAATGATTCATATTCGTAAGCATTCTGATTAACAATAGGATCTAAAAACATTCAGTGACGACATTGCTGCTCTTTCACATAGCGGGCAATTATTGACAGCCGAAATTGCTTTGCAGCTTTCTAGAGGTTTCATCTTAATTTTTTTCTTATTCCTTTTTACATTAAAAAAGCAGCCAGTCCAGAAGAGGTCTGTCTGCACTTCCTGAGTACACAGTGCTTCATATACAATTTTGCCTGACATAAAAGTAATTCAATATTTGATTTTCTATTTATTATCTTCATTATCTTTATTTTATAAAATTGTCTTTTTTCCATGATGTAACAGATTCTGCGTTTGACAGAGTTTTTAAAGAATAAATAAATAAAAAGTTCTTAATACATTATCAATTCAGAAGTCTCATACTTAATTATTTTATCTTATAATTTTGCAGCCGTATTATTATATTGTTATATAAAAGGAAACAAAAAAGATTGCGGAGAAAGAAATAAAACATTCTGCAAAACAAAAATGTAATTATAATCAACTAAGAAAGAGGCACCTGAAATAGTGACCGTATCAGCAGAGTTGTGACACGCTGGCACCACACCATCTGGACATCGTTGAGTCACTTCTGACCATGAAAGACCTTTCAATTTAAACATCGTTCACATTTAATACCTCATTATTCACACCTATATTTGTAAACAGCATTTGAAAAAACGAAAATGAATAAATTGTGACTTGACTGACCAACTGCAGCCATTTTTCCAGGTGGAAGCTTGCCCTCAGAAACACACTTGCCCCTCCAATAAGCAGCCAACAACGTTTCTTCAGCAGTTAAGCCTCCGTCTGCATATGCACACCCCAGCTCTCCAACCGAGTGACCAATGAATCCGTCAGCTTCTATCTTCAATTCCTTCAATACATCAACAAGTGCAACCTAGGTGTTTCGCGAGAGAAACATTTAATTATTCACAATTTAAAACACAAAATTGAGTGAATAATTTTTTTTAGTGGTGTCCACTCTGATTACAGTTTCGTCAGAGTTGACTTCCGTTCATTTATCATCAGCCGATAAACACCAAAAAAGTAATTAGATCGCACTGATAGCAAAATTAATATAAATAAATAATAAAAATTGATAAAACTTTCCTCTCAAGACACTTCAAATATATTGACACTCAAAAATTATCAGTCACTTGTTCAATTTGGTAGGTTCTTTTTCTCAAATGAACACTTAACAATTAGTCATTAATTAATTAATTTATTTATTGATTTATTTTATTTATTTCTAAAATTATAATTTATTTTCCAATATAACCGTGTTATCATTTTTTAATATTGTCTTGTATGTTGTAAGAGCTTCTGCGTCAATCTGATTTTTTTAAAGGATAAAGAAAGTATTTGTCTAGGGAAACTTGTCCCGAGTTTTTGTCCTGGAACCGTATGCATACATTATCCATAGTGATTAACGATGAATGAAAATCAAATGATCCACCTGGATGGCAGCAATGCCGACGAAGGACTTGATGGTGTCTTTGTACGTGTCATGCTCTGCACTGAGGATCATGTCCAAGAGGTGGATGTCAAACTGTTCCAGCAACTGATGAGACTTCATGATGGATCTCCTGAACGAGTTGATGCACAGCAGATCCCTGCCCATGCCATCCCACTGAGTGCCCATCCCTGCAAATATGAACCACACTGGACGCTTCTCACTCGGCGTTTTCTGCATGTATGGTGTTTTAAAACCATACTAAGAAGCATCTTCTAATTAGTAAAACACTTCGTATAAGTATGACATAAATATTTTAATAAACCAGAAAAATAATCAAACAGGCAAACAATCAAACAAACAATTAAACAAGCAATCAAACATGCAAACTATCAAACAGGCAACCAAACAGACAACCAAACCAACAACCAAACCAACTTCAACTGAAGGAGCCGCCAGTGGACTGATGGAATTGATAATGACCGATCCTCTGTACGGGTGTGAATTCAATGGAAGATTACCAAATGAATCCTGCAAAAGAGCTTGAGCAGCTACGTTGTCCTGAAACTCCACCGCTTTCTTCAACACCAATTCAGCTCCCTGCTTTGTTCTGGCGCAGCATGTCACCAAACGAGCCTTCGAGTCGTTTGACTGACGGACATCGATTGAGTTGCTTGATTTATAAGCATCGGTGTGAATCTCCGTTGTATCATTTAACCTGCTGGAAGGTTTAAATGATTGAAGAAGCAGATGAACGTTGGTACCTCCAAAACCAAACGAACTGATGGCTGCAAGACCTCCGTCCCATTTCGTCGGCTCGGTCACAACCTAGTTTCAATAATTCAATTTACATTTTTTGGCTGATCAGTTGTCATCACATACGAACACCGGAAACATGAGTAGTTGAACTGAATAAAAATTTATTGTATAAGAAACAAAATGTTCACAATTTGATTGAATAAATAACGTTTTCAAAAGAGAAACATTTAATTATCCACAATTTAAAACACAAAATTGAGTGAATAATTTTTTTTAGTGGTATCCACTCTGATTACAGTTTCGTTAGAGTTGACTTCCGTTCATTTATCATCAGCCAATAAACACCAAAAAAGTAATTAGATCGCACTGATAGCAAAATCTTCTTTCACAGTCATTTGTAGCTGGTCCGTTTAGTGATGTTGAGTGATGTAGGTACTATCAATAAACGACGTAGCTTTGTTGCCTCAGCACATCATGTTCATACCAGGAGGTTACTTAATGATGACGAAGCAGGAGTATTAAGAGGTCAATCATGTCGTAAACTCGAGAGTGTTATATCTGCACAATACTAGTGACGCTAGTAAGATGATTTAGAAACAATTCAACAACACACGTTTAGACGACATTTTCCCCGAGATCGGGGGTTGCCGTTTGGCTACCTATGATGAAACCGAATGTCATCATAAATATCTTATTGGCTAATTTTAACGAAGGACGCCCTTCCTTACGCAATCACAGTTATAAGCGGTGGGCCTAGCCTTTGATGATCCAACATCACTCACAAGGCAGTGAGGGTCAGTTTAATGTCATAACCAGGACATGATTTGGAAACAATTGCTTAACATAAAAGTTCTCCTTCAGCTGAAATAAATTCATTAAAATTCATTCATTCAATTCTATTGCAATATTTTTCAACAAAATAATCTAAAGGTTGAAAGAATAGAAAAGTGTTGCAATTGGATCAATTCAATTCTTTCTCATCGTAAACTAAAGCCCGACATGTTTTTCTCCATTTTTGCATTGTGTTCAAATGAAGATGTAACATAAATTATTCTTAGCTCGCCAACAAACTCTTTTTCACAGGACCTTATTTCAACTCGGGTTCTCAAACTGTACATTGACTCGTTTCTTTCGTTTTGTCATTTTTTGTTAACATGTGCTTGAGCGCTTGTTATTTTCCGACGTCTTTAAAACATGCACTTGTGCTCTTTTATTAAAAAACCGTATCGTGATAAAAACAACATAAATAATTATCTTATCTCAATTCTTTCGTTTTAATCTAAGACCATTGAACGTGTTGTTTCTATGCAACTTTTAAGCCACTATATAAGTTAAATTTGATGCCAGTTCACCGGTCTGGTTATAGACGAAATCCTTACACAGAGACCGCCATGATCGTTGTAGCACCTGAATTGTTTGCATCTACGGAGGCTCATAATTTATTACTGTTTGCCTCATCGGATATGAGCGTGGCTTTAAACTGCGTTCATCGGCCTTTACTAGTTGATAAGTTTTAACATTGTTTTGGTGTTTCTGGATTGGTTGCCTCGTGTTATGAATCATATCTGATTGTTAGGACGCATTAAACCTTATATGACAATGAGCTGTCTGATTTCGAGTTGGTTACGTCCGGAGGACCTCCAGGTTCAGTCTTGAAGACTCTCTTGTTTTTGTTCTATACGGCTGATAGAATTACATCCTTGAAGATCATAATTTTAAATATCATGTTTCCGGTGTTTATGCTCCTGTTAGCTGTAACACAATTCGTGAAACATTAGTCAACAAACTTGTCGGCTGTATCGAAAAATTAAAAAAATTATGATAAGCAACAGATTAAAGTTAAACAAAGATAAGATTCAGCTGTCATTTGTTGGCACCTGACCATAACTACAAAAAATTCATCTGAATTCTAATGAAATGTCAGGTTCAGTTGTCAGTTATTGTTCTTCAGACAATAATTTGGGCATCCTTTTAGATCAAAATTTGTCAATGGATCAGCACAGCTTATCAAAAAGTTGAACAATGTTCCTTTCAGCCTCGAAGACTCTGACAATTTAAAAAGTTACTTGACGAGGATACTTTGAAACTGGATTACTTCAAAGCAACAGCCCAATAGTCTGAAACAGTTTATCACACAGCCTGCAAAAAAGGGATTGTCACTTCAAAAATTTCGAAATCAGCTTACAACTCATCTTTTTCGAACTAATCCACAATACTAAGAAGCATTGAAAGGTGCTGTAAAAATTCTCAAATGAAAAAAAATAATATGCAGAAGCACGAGTGAATAACAATACTTGACAGTAACCTTCAGCCTTCCATCAATCAATCCAGGAATGTTTTCATTTGGTTGATCATAGTGAAGATTGGGAGGGATGATGCCACCATGCATCGATATCAAAACCTTCACAAGTCCCACAAGCCCCGAGGCTGGCTCTGGGTGGCCACTATTCGACTTTGTTGAACCAATCAACAGGCTGCCTTTGCGTTCTACAAAGTGATTGGTCGATGTATATTTATTGACGATAATGATGTTACATGATTGGTTGATAAATAAAAATAAAATGATGATGCTACTGAGTGATTAGTTGATGTAATATATGAGAATAATGATGCTACTACGTGATTGGTTGAGGTATAAAATGAGGTTGACAATGCTATTAAATAACTGGCCAATGTATAATGAGGATGACACTACCAATGGATTGGTTAATGCATAATATATGAGCTCCATCCATCAACTTCTAACCGACTTCACGTCATCATCATTCATTTCATCATCATCAAATTATTAACTCAGCAGCATATTATACTACATAAGAAAATATCATCAATGGTTGAGAGAATTTGATTCAAAGTGGCACTCAGAGTGAAAAATTGTTAAAGAACGAAATGTTGGAGAGAACTGATTAGTTTAGTCTCAAACGGCTTTAAATGAAGTCTACTGAGATCAGTAGAAAATGGGGATTTCTGTTCAAAAAATGTCATTTTGGTTCTCAGTTGTATCCATATATCTACCGGATCCAGACACTCATTCATTTGAATAGGTGAGCCCAGAAGATACAACATGAGATTAGAAACAATCGAGGTCACCATGCCCTGGTTGTTATTGGTGTCAGCCTTGAAATTTCCAAGAAGCATCTAAAAGATCATTCCATCGACTAAACAAAATTTATCTGATAGAGGCGTTCTAAAAAATCAATAGTACAAACACTGCAATAATTATATGACCAGCACCATCATCATTCTCATCATCAAGAGCACACTGTAGATAAAATGCATCCAGAGTAGATTCAATTGTGTCGATAGCCAGTACTATCTCTCTCTTGCAGTTTCATTGGATGAATGAATGAATGGATGAATGAATGAATGAATGATGAATGAATGAATGAATGATGAATGAATGAGCATGTTCAACAGTAAGTTAACCCTTCGTGCAGAAGACATCAGCGGCGGCATTGGCTTCCTCAGGATCACCTGCCTTCGTGCCTGTGCCGTGAAGTTCAACGTAGGAAACCTATCATAGTGATGTTGTGGTTGTTGATGTTGGTCTTAGTATTGCTGATGTTTTTGATGTTGGTAATGTTGTTGTTATAGTTGTTGATCAGATTAGGATTGTTGATGTTTGTTGTTGATGTTGTTGTGTGCGTGTACAACTCTCAAGTTGTTGGTTTTTAAACTGCAAGTTTTATTTTCAAATTTGTAAAAATTCAGTTGTTTTTGAAAAACTTTAAACATTTAACTTTCAAAATTTAATAATTAATCTTTTTTAAAATGGGGTAAAAAGTTGCAAATGTAAACGATCGATCGTTTTATTGAAAAATTTTCGTCATACTGAGGTTTTTGAAGTTTTTAAATTGGTTAAAACTAAGCTCGTGATTCTAACCAACAAAAGTAGTTTTAGTTTTATTTTATTCAAGTTAAGCCAAATTGTTTTTGTCAACTACTTGCCAACGTGTGTATGAGTACAGCATTATCAAATACAGATCTCAATTATTCAATTATTTGTATATTTTAATTGTAAAAATCATGTAAATAAACCTCAACTAAATATAAACATGAGCATGCTTAAACACAAACACAATGTAAATATTGCATAAACATAAAATCTATCAGCTAAATATTACATCAATTAAATTAAATTTAGACATAAACAATAACATAACATACACACAACAACAAAAAATCACCAAGATATATATAAACTAAACTTAAACATCAGATAAACATAAGCATATAACTAAACAACATAAATATACATAAAACATAAATACCAGCAAATATAAACTCAGAATAAACACAACAACACATAAAAAACACCTCACAAAATAGCTTAAATATTAACAAAAACAAAATGACGAACATCACCTCAGTTGGGTTAACATGAGCTTCTTCATAAACTTCCAACAACAACCGCTTCTGCATTTCACCAGATGGGTACGTGATGCCTGCATTGGTCGGTCGGTTGTTTGGTAGGTTGGTTGTTTGGTTGGTTGGTAGATTGATTGTTTGGTTGGTTGGTAGTTAGGTTGGTTGATTAATTGTTTGTTAGGTTGGTTGGTCAAAATGTGAAATTGAATAAAATGAGATAAAGCAGCTAAAAAATAAATAGGATCTCTTTATATTAAAAGGCCGCTATTTTATTGTTCCAAAGATATAATATAGCCACTAGTTACAGATGAAATTTAAACAGTGCTGACGCAAGTTGAATGATGTTTTTGATGGTCACGATGATGAAAGCAATGATCAGGAAATAACGGCATGGACGAATAAATAAATAAGGAGCAACAAATGAGCAATTGTGTCCATCATTCGGCACGTCGGTCCATCCACGCCATCAAAATTTTAGGCCACCTCTACAACCAATCACCACCACCAATAGAAGAGTCAATAAAATGACCGATGCCAAGTATATTAAAATAATGGTAACTGCTATGCAGGATGAAGCTAATAAAAATAAAAAATATCAACGGAACTACATAAATGTTTAGAGACAAAATATCATGTAACAAAATTGGAGAATGGAAGATGAGCAAGAAAGAAATATGGTGGTACCTTGCTCCTTGAATCCATCACTGTTGTTCTTGCTGTGAACGAGGGAGGCATAAACTCGCTTTGCATCCTTCTCTTTCTGAATGAAGATGACAACAACCGATTCACTCCTGCAATATCCACTTCCTGGTGTGGTTATAAAATTATATGCAGTTATAGAACTATAAACAGTTATACAATTATGTTATAGTTAGGGCGGTTGTTAGGTTTGTGGAATTCTTAAACTAGTACACCTATCCCGCGATTTACACGGCACTTGTTTTACACGTTTTCGCTTTTACACGGTTTTCCAAATAAGTTTTTTTTTGTTTTTATCGCACTCTACTAAATGCAACTGTGATTGAACATGTGCTTGCTTGGCTCAATAAGAAGAAGTTTACAAAGATTTTACAAAAAATTCGAAGCAATTGTTAATAACAGATTTTATTACCATCCCTCATAATGTAAATATTTCTGTTTCAAAAAAATATTATTTCGGCACAAATAACTTCGAGTGATGAAAGTGAATTCGAACCTTCGATTCCAAAAAAAAGAATGAGAGCAATTTCTGACAGTGATGGATGATAATAAAACACCTTTGGTTTTATTTTTTGTTCTTCCGTTTAATGTATTGTAATTAAATAAAAAAAACAGTGTTTCCGTAATATATTACATATTTTAACCTGTCAATGCATTTTATTTTTATTTATGTGTACACCTAAAAATATTGAAAAAAATCACAACTGTTAAATAGCAAAATTATGCATTTTCTGCAAGCTTTTCGATTTACACGTTTTTCTAAGGAACGTATCTACCATGTAAATCTTTTGATAATTATTGGTACCATTGTGATCACTCCAAGCTAAACTTTAGACAATAAACCAACCAACAAATCAGCCAACAAGCTGTCCAACTAATCAACAAGCCAGCCAACCAACTAATCAACCAACTAACTCATCGACCAACTAATTAACTGCCAACCAGTGAGCAGTCTAAATGACCAACCAACAAACAAACCAGCTAAGCAACCAACTAACAAGTCAAACAACCAACAAAATAACCAACCAATGAATCAGCTAACCAGTCTTATAAACAATCAATTAAATAACCAGCCAGCTAACCAACCATTTAATCAATCAACAAACCCACAAACAAACGGGCAAATAAAAAGTTAATCAACCAGTCAAGTAATCAATTAACCAGGGAGTTAAGCAGCCAAATAGCTTTTCAATAAATCAACAGAACAACTAACAAAAATTTAACCCAGCAACTATGCAAGCAACCAACCAATCGCCCAATCAACTAACCAGAAGCATCAAATGACCTACAAGCTCCATAACTTGCCAGCATGCTGAGTTTCTGAAACTGAGCACTGGTGGCGGGTCTGAGGCAAAGATTGCATGCACCAACGATGGCTGCATCACACAATCCAGTCCTGATGGCATGCAATGCTTGGTCCAACACTAACAAACCTGATGAGCAGGCACTGTCGGCTGTATAACTCGGTCCTATAATGTTCATTCAGTGTTTTTCATCATTCAGTGTTCATATTCATCATTCAGTGTTCATGTACATCATTCAACATCTGTGCTCATCATTCGTGTTCATCATTCAGTGTTCATGTTTTTTATTCAGCTTTCACATTCATCAATCAGTGTTCATGTCCATCAGTCAGTGTCCATGTTCATCATTCTGTATTCATGTTCAACATTCAGTGTCTATGTTCATCATTCAGTGTCTATGTTCATCATTCAGTGTCCATGTTCATCATTCAGTGTTCATGTTCATCAATAAAATCACATTATACAACATTCCGCATTCAGCGTTCATTTTTCATTGTTTTTCATTGCTTGCAATGTTTCACCGTCACATCAAATCAATGAAATTTAACTTTTTCAAAAATTTATTCAAATGAATATAATCTAAACATTTTCACAACATTTAGGCTCCTATTTATTTATTTACAAGAAGACACCATGTGTCAGAATGTAATTTACTCTGAGAAAAATTGTTTGCCAATCTGCCAATCATTTTTTATTTTTTTTTTAAATTTTTAGAAAAAGTTGAGTTAAATTAATGTTAACCTCCATTACATCCTAACTAGAGAGCCCCTCCAGATCTACTATCAACAACAAATCACAATCAGGTTTTGACATCATCTGACTTATATAATTTCATGCATGACTGACAGGTTGTAAAACAAAAAATATAACAAAAATAAAGACTAGTTACCTTTGAAATCAAAAAAGTAGGACAATCTGTTGGCAAACATCGACCTTGTGCATCCGGACATTTCATAGCCAGTCAACTTTGGCAAGTCATTGGACCAACCATCGTGAGATTCTGACGCACTGTTTCCTATGAACACCCCTGTTCTTGTACCTCTCAACAAGGCAGGGTTCACACCTTGATGTGTTGCATGAATTTACATGACAATTATTCTTGTACCATCTTCACAACATCATCATCTTCCTCTTTACATCATCATCATTATCATCTATTTAATCATCCTATCTTGTTACATTTAATGAATAATAATCAATCAAATACCAAAACTTTCAAAAATATATAATAGAGAAGAGTAAATGTTGATATAATAAACATCTAAATAAAAAGTGCTGCACAACCAACCACTTTCCAACTGATGACATTTCATTTCATACACCGAATGAAACAGCTATACATTTCAAATTTAAATACAGACTGAAGGCTTTGGATTAGTACATTAAATAACATCAAAAAACAAAAATAAATTCCCTGACCAACAACATTATTTTGAAAGAAAAACAATATCATAGAACCTGCCTATCTACACTTTCAACTTGAAAATTGTTCATCAAAAAAACAAATACCTTATTAAAATTTAAAAAAAATTATGAAATAAAAAGTAGAACACAAATGTTAATGACCTGAATCAACAATGGCTTCATAGGTAGTTTCAAGCAACATTCTTATCTGTGGATCCATTCTAGCTGCTTGCTTTGGATGCACTCCAAAAAAAGAAGCATCAAACTTGCTTACATCTTTTATAATTCCACATCGTTTTGGTAATCCAAAAAATCCTAACAAACAATTTTAATAACATTTATTAATTTTGCAATTTCAAATTATAAAAACCATTCTAAATCTATTACAGTTGTTTGTTATATTTAATCAAATTTTAACTTCAATTTTAACAAAAAATTAGCAAAGTAACTGTAAAGTAAAACAACCTGGTGGCCATCTCAAACTGGAGTCTGTGACCATATCAACTTTATTCATGAGGTTCTGTTTGAATTCTTCAACATTGTCAGAAGATGGAAATCTGCCTGACATCCCGGAGATGACCACCTTCTCAAAATAGTTGGCCAAATCATTTATTTTAGTATTTACTTCCACTTGTTTGGATTTTATAACTTCTACTATTGCTTCAGGCATAATGATATTGACTATCTGCTGTTGTAAATCAAATTTTTAAATAAAATTAACATTAACCTTTTACTTATATTTATTTTTGAAAAGTCTAGTTTAGTTTAGTAAACGTAAACAAGACTCAAAAAATCAAAATAAAAAAGTTAATAAAATAAAAATTAAAAAAAAATTTATCATGTGCTGTCTGCTAATGTGTTTTGGTTTACAACCTGGGTTTTTTTAATATCTAATGATTTGTAAAATTTTAAATTTAAAAAATAAACACAAACGATTTACTCTTTCGTTGAATTAATGAAATTAACTTAAGATATCTTAAAATTACTAAATAATCACAAAAATCACATAACAAATTTCTTGAAACATAAAATTGGCCCCTTAAGTCTGTTTAAAAGTGATCAACAGTAGTCAAAATTAAACATACAGAAAAAAAGTTTTATTTTTAGTTTTATAATTAAAAGTTATCTGCTATTATTAAAACATGCTATAAAACAATATTTTTTTAGTAATTTTATTTATTTATAAAATTGTGTATTTTTCATTTTATACAACTTGATAATTGGGTTTAAAAAATTTATCTGTCTGGTTTACATTTTAGTGCGCTCATGAGGTGAGACCAATAAATAATGAATAAAGTCAACCCAAAATGTTGGCCGGCTAGAGTGCGATCGTTATTAAATGTCGTCATGCGTGTTTGTGTGTGTGTGCATATGTATATCGGTATGTTTGTTAGTAAATTTTGTATGTGTTTACTACTGTGTTTGTATGTGCATCTGCAATGATGTTCTGTATCAAAATTTGCTGTTGACACTAACTAACCAAAAGCTGAACTATGTGATGCAAAAATTGACGAAGAAATTGAAAGACAGGTACTACATCAATGGACTGATGAACGGCAAATGACGTTCAACGCTGACAAGTGTGCAGCCGTACATATGGGATTGAACAACAAAGAAGATTTATTTAAACTTGCTAACACAACACTAGAAAATTCAGAGAATTCTTGGTCTGACAACGCGACAATGCTCAGACGTAGCTGAAAGTGCAAACAATGTTTTTGATATGATGAAAAACAGTAGGAAGCAGAAATCACCCGCATATGACATTTGTCCGACCTAAGTTTGAGTACTGTGTTCAGCTTTATAATCCTAATTTACAGCAGGACAAGGATATGCTGATAAAATTTAGAGGAGAGCAACGAATTTGATTAACAAGTGTCATGGTATGGCTCAAGAGTACATACTAAAAGCGTGTGGTTTGAAAACTCAAGAAAAGAAAAAATAAGACATTATTCACGCATACACATTCATTACCATTGAAAGATAATTTGGAATCAGCACATTTTTGAGCTTGGAATTAACAGCAAAACAAAGGAAACAAATACAAAATACATGTACTCAAAAAAAAGCTTAAAAGCTGTTGAGTAAACAATTTTTAGTTGTTTACTTGAAGAAGAAATTATACGCATAGAAACAACCGCAAGGCACTATTGACAAAGATCGAATAATAACATCTCAAGTGCGTCTACTAGTAGACACGGTCTACTTGAACCACTATAAAATTATTTGTTGTTTTATACTGTTATGTTATGTTAAGTTTGTTTGTGAATGCTTGTGTGAATTGTCATATAGACACCTGTATGTGATTCTCCGTATACACTTTATAGGTAAGTGATTTTTATGTAGAAATGGAAATCTGAGCATGTGCATCATCGTGACAGTTGACAAAGTTCCACAAGATTGAAATTTTATTTTCTTTTAATTTAATTGTTGTATGTTATGAAATTTTAGCTTTTTATGCTGAAATATTTTACTAATTAACGCTTCCTGTTACAAGATATCTATCAATTGTTCTGTGGGGACATTCAAATTAACACCGAGGTTCACTCTATTGAATGCTGGATTAAGACTGTCAGAAATGCAATTATTGATGAAAATTTACAATTTACAATAATAAGATTCTTGAAAATAATGTTGACATCTGTAATGCCCTGAATAAAAACTTTATAGACGCTATTAACCAGCTTAAGCTTAGATTGTCCAACAATATCTGTTTGGATAAAATAATAATTGATAAAAGAAGTTATATTAATTTGTTCTATTTGAACCCTGTTGAGCCATCGGAAATTATTAAAATAGTTAATAAAGATAAATCTAATAAATCAACTTTTTATGACGGTTTTAATATGCATCTACTAAAGTTATTTATTCAAGAAATTCTACACCCTTTCATGTATATATTTAATTCATCGCTCTCGACCGGTAGGTTTCCAACTATATTGAAAAGGGCCAAAATTGTACCTATTTTCAAAAGGGTGATCGAAATAATCCTAGTTACCATAGACCGATCTCGTTGTTGTCACCTTTTTCCAAAATACTTGAACAATTAGTTGCCGGTCGCATGAAAGGATTCATGGAAAAGTTCAGTATTCTTTCACGTCATCAATATGGATTTAGAAATAAACATTCGACGGAGTTGGCAGTATTGGAAATGTACCATAGAATTTTATTCAATATGAATAATAAAGATTTGACCATGGGTATAATTATTGACCTCACTAAGGCCTTTGGCATTATTGATCATAATTTTCATCTTTATAAACTAAGGTTCTATGGATTTAGAGAGAATATCCTGTCTTGGTTAAAAAGTTATTTGCTAAACAGAGATCAATATGTGTCAATTAATTCTATTAGCTCAGATGTTCTTACCGTAAATTTTAGAGTCCCACGAGGTTCAATTTTTGGACTACTGCTTTTTTCGATTTTCATTAACGACCTATCAAATGTATCTTTGCTATCCAAATGCATTATGTATGCTGATGACACAAACATCTTTCACGCATCAAAAAATATACAAAGTGAAATCATTCTGATAAAAAATGAATTAACAAAATTTGAAGAATGGTTTGCAAACAATAAACTTATTATTAATTCTTCAAAATCAACATACTCCATTTTCGGTCATTCAATATCAACTAATGCTATTCAAGATTTGAATTTGACTCTAAATAATATTCCTATTGAAAAATCCTGCTCAATTAAATTCCTCGGAGTTTCGATTCAAAATAATTTAACATGGTCTTCTCATATTTTAGATGTAAGAAATATGGTTTATTGTTTTTGGGCATTTTGAATAAAATAAAATACAAATTAGATTTTTCTTCTAAAATTTACATTACAATTACAATTAAAATTAAAATTTACAACAGCTTTGTTTACCCGCATCTAATTTATTGCAACCTGGTTTGGGGTAACAGCCCGGAATACCTACTTAATCTTTTGCTTATATGCCAGAAACGCTTTTTAAGAATACTTTATAATTTAAAGACCACGCCAAACATCTGTTTTTCGAATCTAAAATACTGATTATTTATCAAATAAATTTTTATTTTCAATCGATATTTACATTTAAATATTTGCCCAATTTATTACCTTCATACTTTTCAAATCTCTTGAATTTTTGGAATAACATAAAATCTTTAGAAACAAGACAAAATCACACTTTCTATAAAATCTGTGCTCCGTGTTAGGGGCATTGTCACATTGAAAAGAAATTGTTGTTAGACATAAACTACCTAACACCAAACGGTTAATTTCGTAAAATTTTGTTAAAATTTTGAATTGTAACATTTGAAAACAAAATTAAGAGTGACGCCAATTTGAGCAATCAAAATAGATTAGCAAATAAGTTTTGTAAAAATAAACTTTTCTTCACACCATTGAATAAATTTTGTTAGTCTTTTTCATTGTATTACTTTATAAATTTAAATGAATCAATTTTAAACAAAGCACGTCTTTGTTATGAGCAAACATTAGTTGAACGAGCTAAGGATAATCTCAAAATTTTTTACAAATATTTTAATGGTTAGCAAACAGTGAAAGAGTCAATTAAGTTTTTAAGAAAACCAAATGGCGAACTAAGCCACGACTCAGTTGAAATTGTGAATCTAATAAATGCCAGTTTCCAAGATGTGTTTGTACTTGAAGTCGATAATAAAATTCCGCTTTTTTATGCAAATGAAAGCAATTTTGAACAATTTATAGATATGATGCCAGATGATATCAGTTATGAGATTGTTTTAAATAAACTTAGACAGCTCGATGAAAACAAATCTTGTGGCGTTGATAAACTGCATCCAGTATTGTTAAAATAGTGTGCAGAGACGTTTGCTGTTCCAATTGCTTTGATATTTCAGGCCTCTTTGGCTACCAGTCAACTTCCACTTCAGTTTAGATCAGCAAACGTTTCACCGATCTACAAAAAAGGCTGTAGCAACACATTATCGCCCGGTTTCTTTAACATCAGTTCATGTAAAATAATGGAAAGTATAATTCGAAAAAGTGTGGAAGATCATCGTTTAAGGAATAACATAATAGTAAAACAACAACATGGTTTTATTAAGGGTAAATCATACACAACAAATCTACTTGAAACTCTTGATTTTATTTCCTGTAATTTAGATAATTATATCCCTGCTTGATTTTGCCAAGGCATTTGATACTGTTCCACACACAAAATTATTAGCTAAATTAAATGCTTATGGAATAAATTGATTGGCGTATAAATAGATTGAATCGTTTCTTAAAAACAGAAGACAAAGAATTGTTCAAGGTGAAACAATTTTTGACTGAGCTGAAATTTTTAGTGGTATTCCTCAGGACTCTCTTATTGGTCCTCTACTCTTCATTCTCTACATTCATGACTTACCAACAAAACTGAAAAATACAAAACTCTTTGCAGATGGTACCAAAATCATGAGAGCAATATGGTCAGATAACGATGTAGTCGAACTTCAATCTGATTTGAATGAGGCTTTTAAGTGGACGCAGGACTGGCTTCTACGGTTCAACATTGAAAAATGCACTATTATGCACTACGTATCGGGTAAGAGATCAGAATGTTCATTTTATATAAATAGAATACTTCTTGCTGAATCTGAATCCGAAAGAGATCTTGGAGTGATTTTTTCAAATAACTTAAAATGGACAAATCAAGTCATCACAACAAATGCTTGGTCGAATAAAAAAATCTTTCGGAAAATTTGATTATAAGTTGCTTCCTAATTTATACTTAACTTTCAGTTGGTTCCATTTATAAGAAACCTAGCTTACGAAGATCGTCTTTAAAAATTAGGATTAACAACCTTGGTGGAAAAAAAACATAAAAATTGATTCAGTTGTTTAAAATCAGGCATAATTTGGACAAAGTTGATTTAAATAATCGTTTTAGCATAGTCAAAACCAAAACGCGAGGTCACAGTTTAAAATATTTTTAAGAGTTGACAAGACATTGAGGCAGAGAGAATTACTTATTCAATAGAGTCGCAAATACTTGGAACTCATTACCAAATGAACTCGTTGAGGCACAATCAATGAACAAATTTAATGCAGGCAATGATTGTTGGATGAACAACAATCAATAAACGAATCAGCTGTGATAACTTCCAGAACAGCATTACTGCTACTACTACTACCTTCCCCATCCCGGAACGCCCCATTTTCTAAGGTAACCAATTCATGAATGATTTTTTTAAATGAACGACTTTTCATTTTAATAAAAATAATTAAATTTTCTTTTGTGAATAAAATATTTAAAAAACTGGTGGCTTGAGTAGAGAAGCATAAGCAAAACGAAGCAGCACCAAAATAAATAATCATCCAATTCATAATAATTAATTTGCTATTAGCTAACAAGTTGAGTAATAAAACTACTGGAAATTTTTTGTCGTTCATGAAAACATTGATTTTAGTGGAACATTTGTTGTGCTACTTTCTACAATATTCAAATCAACAGTTTTGCGTCAACATTTTTAGTAAAGGTTCTGTATCGAATGCCAACAGATCGAATGTTCCATGGTAACATGTCTCTAGCAACAAGTGACGCATATTACACGTCGACAGTTATGGAAAACAAAAATTTTTCCAAACCAGCAGTTAGATCTTAACTTGTTGGATATTTTAAGTAAAATATTTTTTATAGTCTCGACAAATAATTTTTTGATGTTGAACCTTTATTGAGATTTGATATTTGAAATAACATGACCTCCCGCCATAAAAGCGCAGCAAAGACGTCGGAATGGAAAGAAGGTGAGAAAAATTAATGAAATGATTAAATTAAATGATAAAAATAAAATGATTAAATTAAATGAAAAATATCAATAAAATGATTAAATTAAATTAGAAAAATTAATAGAATGTTTAAATTATCAAAAAAATTCTTTTTCATAACAAATTATCCTAATAGTTGTAAAAGCCTGTTCAAACGCTTGCAGGGAGAAGCAACGCAGGTTACGACGATGAGGATATGATGCCCACAGGTATGGACACTGATGTTTACAGCTCAAAGAAGGATTACAAGAACGACCCTTCAAATGGAAATATGCGTCTTTCTGACCAAAAAGCTCAAAATAGTGACGGATGTTTGCACGCAATAAAGAGAGGCTTCAGATGTTAGGATGATAACTACATTATGTATATGATTTTATTTGGAGCTTTTATTGAAATGTTAATTTTGTTGTGAAGCTATTTGGGCTACTAAGCAGACGGAAGAAACTGCCCACAACCAGGATTTGAGAATCAAAACTACTCTGCGTGAACTTGTCATTTATTGCGTCTTTCTGGCAATACTTTGCATAAGTGAGTTCGGCAATGTTTCATTATGAAAGATCATATAATGAATGCATCTTCATTATTTTACTCAGTAACATTTGGGATGACCAGCTCCACGATGTATTATTACACAAATGTGATGAACTCTTTGTTCATTCAAACTCCTGGCGACCCAAGCAATCTCGGTTCCAACTTCCTCGGCATTAACCTACCTGGAGATCTTTTTGATGTTTGTATTGTAAGTTGTGTAATGATTTTATATTATCGTTCATTATACATAAATGATTGCAGTATGCAGAAAAAGTTCTGCTGCCCGGCTTATATCGGGATTGGGAAACCTGGTACAACAACAACACCATGGACCCCGACATATATGGTTACATTTATTACGAAAATAAATTGCAAGGAGTTCCAAGATTGCGCCAGGTTACATTTTTTTTAAATATACATTCAACTAAATATCTTCGTTTTAAATCTAATGAAATAAAAAATATAAAATTGTGAAGCTTTAAATTAGTTTTAAATAATCAATCGTAGGTGAGAGTGAGGAATGATTCATGTCGTGCGCCCGATAATATGAAAAACCAGATCAAAGATTGCTATGCGGCGTATTCCTCATCGGCCGAAGACACTCGTCCATACGGTCTAGGAATTGGAACTGCGTTTGTATTTTAAGTCTTGAAGCTGCTTAAACCTCAATTCCTAATTTCGATTTTATTTTAAATAGTTGGACTCACAGCAATTTGGGCTCAAACGTCAGAGCACAAATTAATTCCTACGGTGGTGGCGGCTACTACGCCGACTTGAACACAACTGGCGACCTGTCCGAACAAGTTATTGATAATTTAAAAACAAATTTGTGGGTCGATCGTGGAACCAGAGCTGTTTTCATTGATTTTACCATATACAATGCCAATATAAATCTCTTTTGTGTCATTAAGTCTGTGTAATTTCTAGCAATGTGGTAATTTGTTTAATTACCGAACAATTTTGTTACAGGTTGATAGCTGAATTTCCTCCAACTGGCGGCATTATTCCATCTTACGATTTTAGAACTGTGAAACTAATTCGCTACAATACGGCTTTTGATTTTTTTGTTTTTGCCTGTGAAATAATATTCTGTATTTTCATTTTATATTACATTGGAGAAGAGTTCTTGGAGGTTTGTACGTAACTTAATATATTTTTCTTTTCTACTTTGAAGAACTGAAATTTTTTCTTTTAGATTAAAAAATATAAATGGTCCTACTTGAAAGAATTCTGGAACGTTCTCGATATTGTTGTAATCTGTATATCTCTATGTTGTATAGCTTTCAACATTTATCGTTTTCTGGAGGTGAAGAAGTTGTTGGACTACATGCTCTTGAATCCAAACGTCTACATCGATTTTGACTACATTAGTTACTGGCAGTCTGTCTTCAATTCGGCACTGGCAATCATGGTGTTCTTTGCCTGGATTAAAGTATGTAAATTTTATTATAAAAAAAAAGTGAAACAATCTTATACGCTCAATAAATACAAATGCAGATATTCAAATACATCAGCTTCAACAAAACGATGACTCAACTTTCCAGCACACTGGGAGCCTGTGCAAAAGATTTGGGAGGATTTTCAATAATGTTTTTTATAGTGTTCCTCGCTTTTGCCCAGTTGGGCTACTTGCTGTTTGGAGCTGAGGTTTCAGACTTTAATGCATACGAAACGGCGATGTAATTACATTTATTACTGTGTATTAAAACGTCTAACAGATGCCTACTTTTAATAATTTATATATTTTTTCAAGATTTACATTGTTTCGCATCATCTTGGGAGATTTCAATTTTCAAGCACTTCAACAAGCAAACAGCATTCTTGGTCCAACTTATTTCATTCTTTACGTCTTCTTTGTATTCTTTGTACTGCTCAACATGTTTTTGGCCATTATCAATGACACTTATTCCGAAGTGAAAGCTGAACTGGCCGATCAGCCAAATGATATTGATGTCGCTGGATATTTCAAACAGGTTTTTCGTATTTCTATTTAAAAAACCGTTCATTACACATCACGCGTAGGATCTGTATATTGAATATTAAATATCAATTATGAACTTATAAAGCTATCATATATTTTTGATTTACTCTTATAATTATAATATAAATAAGTGTTTTTGTAAATAGTGGCTGATTATGCGAAGGAGGAATAACTTGAAAATTGTAAAGTTGATGATTTTTTTGTTAATTCTCGTAAATTCTTGCTTAGCTTATTCCCTTCTTAGCGGGGAAATAATTTTTAAAATTCTTTGTTTACGACCTTTTTATGCTAATTTCAGTTTACTTTATTACCATATTATACACAGAAGTTTTAATATTTTCTTCTTTCGTTGTCTGGATCCGCCACTGCTTTCATAATGGAATCGTCCATAGATAAAAACTATTTTGGTAATGTTTTTAGAACATTATTGCACCACACTTCACTTCAGAATATGTTAAACCAACCTTGTTGTCAATTTAAATTTATTTAAACGGTAATCAAACCTTTGTAGTAACTAAACTGAAAAGCTAATCAATTAAACTTGACTAAATAAAACTAATTAATTAAAATTAAACATTTTTTGATTGTTTAATGAATTTTAAATGGGTTTCCATCAAATTATTCTACAGAGAGCTAATAATGTTTTGACGAAACTCCATTTGAGAAAAAACAAGATAATAGAAATTCAAAGAGCTATCACAACCGCAGATGCCAATGGAGACAGAATGATAGATTTTGATGAGTGGAGACATGATTTGAAAATGTTTTGGCTTTTTTTTAATTAAAATTATTTGATATAAATATTTAAAATTATTTTAAGGCGCGGATATGCTGAAGCCGAAATTGAAGCAGTTTTTGCTAAATATGATATAAATGGGGATCGCTTGCTTGATGAAAGTGAATTGTATAAAATGCAAGCCGATTTGGAAGGACAGAAGGTTATTGTAACAATCATGTTATAATTTTGAGAAGAAAATATGTAATTTTTAATGAATAATTAAATGTTGAAATATTATATACGTGTGTTTCTAAAACAAGGGTGTACAAGCCGTTAAAGTGGCCTTAGGAGATAAATCTCAAAGTTGTTAAAACGATAGGAAAAAAAGTGTCATTTATCATTCATTTTACTTAAATTCATTTTCGAACACACTAAATAAAAATTTTTTTCAATGAATAATGTTTATAATAAAAAACCAATAGACCAGAATTTTCACGTATTTTTAATCTTTCATAATAATTTACAAAAATAGTGCCACAGTAAAAGTGACGCATTTCGTTTGTTAAATTCGCGCGTTATTTTTTCACTTAGAGTTGTTGTTTAATTTTCTTGGTCTACAACCTGTAAATTTGAATATTTTTTCCAGAGTGTCGAGTCGGATAAAAATTATCCGACTCCGGCCCCTCAAAAAATTCCTATTTAATAATTTTTGTATTATTTAGTTAAAAATAATTTTAAGTTTTTAATGATATTAAGTAATAATTGTGGGTTGGTTAGGATTAAGGAACATTTGTTGAACGAAAAGTTTGCTGACTTTAGACAAGTGACTCGGAGTAAAAATTTCTTAGTCCGACTCCGGGTTCTGACTCGCAAGAAAAATTTTTCAACTTTTGCATCATAATTTGACTATACTATCACTACTAAATGGAAAATACTTAGAAAAACATTTAAAATTGGTCAGTGTAATTGTTTTTCTTAGTATAATAAGTTTTATTTTTTAATTTAAAGTTTTAAAACATACTTAAAAAAATTGTTCAACTTTTGCGGCAAAACTTCACTTTGTTATCACTATTAAATAAAAATATTATTAAAAAAACATTTAAAATCAATCAATGCAATTTTCTTTCTTTGTAAAATTGCTCTATTTTATATTTTATAAAAATACTGCAAAAATTGTGATTCTTATGACGTTGTTAGCATTTATTTTCAGTATATAAAAATGATTGAATATTACTAGCTATACGTATTTATTTTCTAAAAAACACAATCTTAAAAAAATTTTCAGAAAAGAAAATGTTTTTTTTTTCAAAAATTAATTACATTTTTTGAAGTCGAAGTCGTATGAAAAACTCTGACGCCGACTCTGGCCCCTCAAAAAATAAAAAAATTTTACTCTGACTTTGGGCCTTCAAAAATTCCAACTCTGGCAAAAATCTCTGACTTAAACACTGATTTTTTCTCGTACATTCACAATAATGGAATAATTCAACAAAATTAGGAAGTCGCGTTAGTTGGTAGCTTCCTATTTAGTTTTTCATATTTTCTAATGCTTGATCGTAAAATAGTCTCTAGTTTTTTGAGTTCAAAATCAAATTTTTATTTATTTTAAGTATGTTAGAACAAAAAATGCTAAAATGCTTTTTACGGTGTTACTATACCATCTTTGGTTTTCGAATTGATACGTTGTGTATGTGGGCAGATGCTTATAAATATATAAATAAATAAATATATAAATAAATAAATACAACAACAACAACACACGTTTAGACGGCATTTTCCCCGAGATCGGGGGTTGCCGTTTGGCTACCTATGATGAAACCGAAATACCCCTCGACGCCATCCACATCTGTCACTCGCCTCAGTATCACGCAACCCCGCTTTCACCCTGTCCTTCTCCACCTGCTCTCTCCATCCCAATCGCGGACGACCCCTTCCTACCACTCTTTCAACCTCGAACTCCAACGCTCGCCTAATCCCGACCCTTTCATCCCTTCTCAACACATGTCCATACCACCGCAATCTCGATCTCCTTATCAATGTCACAATGTCCTCATTCAGTCCCATCATTAACATCAGCTCTGTACTACTCCTCTAATCCTTCACTTTAACCCCACACATCATCCTCACCATAGCTCTTTCAGCCCTCTGCAGTACACTTTCCTCCTTTCTCCTCAACACCCAAGTTTCACCACCATATACCATCGCTGTTCTTACACATGCTTTATATACCCTCCCTTTCATCTTCACTGACCATTTCTTTCCACACAATACCCCACCCAGTTCCCTAAATTTCATCCATCCCACATGAACTCTAGCCGTAACTGCGCTCAAACATCCTCCATCCGCATTCAGCTTATCCCCTAAGTAAACAAAGCTTTCCACTCTTTCAATACCACCACTCAACCCCGTCCTTGCGTCCGTCCTATTAATCACACCATGAACACTTTTCTTACATTTGAACGTGCCTTCCACCTTTTTCAGTGCCCCCTTCACACCACTACATCTCTTATGCACCCATATCTGACATCCTATACACAACACCGAGTTAGCCTTCACTCTCCTGTCACGTACCCCACAGGGGTCTATTTTACTTATCACTCGCTCCCCACCTTCCCCACTCACCATTACCTTCGTCTTACCAATATTATTTTTTAACCCTTTCTTTTCAATAACACTTTTCCATCTGTCAAATTTTAACTGCAATTCTTCCATGCTATCAGCCATCAAGACTAAATCATCTGCATACAAAATCTCAAATAACAACCCCTCCATTATGTTTCCACACACAACATCTATCAAAATTGCAAACAGAAACGGTGATAACACTGAATGCATACACTAAAAGCGTCCGACATCCCCCTTCCAACCCTCACCTTTGTCTTTGTCCCTTCATACAGCTGCATCACAGCTTTAACAAGTCTCTCATTCACTCCTTTCTTCCTCAACACCCATTCAATGACCTTCCTCGGTACTCGATCAAAAGCCTTTTCTAGATCCACAAAACACATGTACAATCTTCGTTTCTTTTTTCTATAATTCTCCTGCAACATTCTCACCATGAACAACGCATCCACCGTTCCCCTAACAGGCATAAACCCACACTGCATTTCATTAACTGTCACTATACTTCTCAACCTCCTCTCAAGCACCCTCTCCACTACCTTCATTCCGTGCTCTAGTAATTTCACACCCCTATATGACCCACAATCTCTCACATCTCCTTTGCCCTTATACAACGGCACCAACACACTGTGTCGCCAATCCTCAGGTATACCTTCATTATCAAACATACTGTTACCAATTCTCATCATAACTTCAATTCCTATCACCCCACTCGCTTTTATATGTTCTGCCGCCACTTCCGAAACCCCTGTAGCCTTACCTAGTTTCATTTCTCTAACTGCTTTCTCTACTTCCTCCATCGTCACCTTCTCTATAGGTCCGTGTGTGACCGCGGATTCTACATCTCCATCCCACTCATTCTCTTCATTCATCAACCTTTCCATATGAGCTTTCCACACCTGAGCTTTTTCCTCCTCATCTATGCACAACTTGCCAGATCCATCCCAAACACATCCATTCCCTATAACATCTTTCCTATCCCTCATTGACTGCTTTGCTACTTTGAACATTTTCCTCGAACTCACATTAAATTCCATTTCTTTCCTTAACCTATCTGATGCTTTCGTCATTGCAGTTGCCACTGCCTGTTTTGCAACCTTCTTAGTCTTCCTATACTCAGACTCCGCTTCCTCCGTCATGTCCCTTCTCCATACCCTAAACCTCTCCTTCTTGACTTCCAAAACCCTTCTTATATCTTCATCCCACCACCACGTCTCACCATGCCTACACTTTCCTTTCGTCCATCCACATACTTTATCTGCCG
This sequence comes from Helobdella robusta, assembly GCF_000326865.2. Classification (NCBI taxonomy): domain Eukaryota; kingdom Metazoa; phylum Annelida; class Clitellata; order Rhynchobdellida; family Glossiphoniidae; genus Helobdella; species Helobdella robusta. The sequence goes on along the minus strand of NW_008704084.1, from coordinate 2,487,694 downwards.
TAGCCAACACACAGTCCCTGTATCTCTCCCAAACATCTCCATCCTTACCACTCTCCCAATTTTCAGCCACCTTCACTTCAAATGCCTTCCTCACCTCTGCATCCTGCAACTTCCATGTCTTTATCTTTGCCACAAACTTATCCTTCTTCCTCCTCCCCCATTTCTTTTGATGTCACATCCATCACAACCATACTATGCTGCAACATACCAGGTATCGCCTTCACATTCTTCCTATGTTTGGCCCTTACCAATATATAATCTATCATCGATCTATGTTCCCCTGACCTATAAGTAATCAATCGCGCTGGTTCCCTTGTGAACCAAGTATTCCCCACCACCATGCTATGTGCATCCGCCAACTCCAACACTCTACGCCCTTCCTCATTCCGTATACCATATCCCCATCCCCCATGTACACCTTCATATCCGTCTGCATCCGCCCCCACATGACCATTCAAATCACCCAACAACACCACAAACTCATTCAACCCCGTTTGCCCAATCTCGTCAGAAACATCATCATAAAACCTATCCTTCTCCTCTTCCTTCCTACTTTGTTGCGGAGCATATCCTGATATCACCCTCACTATTACTTTTCCAAACACCATCACCACCACAATTACACCATTGCTTCTCCGCCTCACTTCCAACACCTTCTCCACCAACTCTTCTCTTACCATCACACCAACTCCTCCAGTACCATCATCCCCCTTCCACCACAATTTATATCTTCCACCTTTAGCCCCCACAAACCTTGTACCCTCACCCTTCCATCTGATCTCCTGTAATGCAGCCACGTCAATCATTCTTCTCTGCAGCTCCTCCACCACTTCCAAACTTCTTCCTGTCAACGTGCCTACATTCCAGGTACCAAACCTCCAACCCCTTGGTCTACAAGTAGTCCTTCCATCTATAGTGCCTTGCACCGCCACACTATAGAGTGGGGTGCCAGTAGCCAGACCATCCACAGGGCCTTGCACCACACTCATGGACTGGGTCTCCGGAGATTCTTCGCACCCTCTTCTGCCGGATACTGAGGGCCATTGTTATTTCCGTCATCATAAGTATTATTTTTGGCTAGTTTTTACGCAGGACGCCCTTCCTTACGCAACCACAGTTATAAGCGGTGGGCCTAGCCTTTGATGATCCAACATCACTCACAAGGCAGTGAGGGTCAGTTTAATGTCATAACCAGGACTGAATAAATAAATAAATACATAAATATATAAATAAATAAATATATAAATAAATAAATAAATATATAAATATATATATATATATTATTGGTATAAAAAAAGCATTTGACACCATCGATCATGAGTTGTTGTTAACGAAAATGTCGCACTATGGGTTTAGGGGACCTTTGTTAAAATGGTTTCAAAGTTACCTTGCAAATCGATCTCATTATGTTTTTATAGGTAAACATAATTCTTCCTTGTTGTCTGGAGTGCTTCAGGGTTCTGTACTTGGCCCTGTTTTTTTAATATATTTATCTATGATCTATGCAGATCGAATAAGGCTGTTAAATATATTATGTATGCGGATTACACTACCATTTTGGCGGTTGGCGATTCCATAGGTGAAGTTGAATGTATTCTTAACTCAGAGCTTGCAAGAGTTCACTTGTAGATAGTAAATAATAAACTGCAAATAAATTTATCAAAAACTTATGCGATTCTTTTTGGTCCTAAAATTGTCGCCAATTTACTAACATTCTCTATTTTCTACAATAACAATTTGGTAGGTCGATTGGACAAATTAGTCTTTCTAGGTGTTACAATCTTAAGCAATCTAAGCTGGAAAGAGCACACAATTAGCATATCAAACAAAGTATCTAAAAATCTAGGAATAATCTATAGACCGAAATCTCTTACCGAAATGTGTATTACTTAATTTATATTATTCTCTAATTTATCCTTATTTCCTTTATTGTATTGTAGTTTGGGGTCGTTACATTAAGTCTCATATTATTATCTTAGATAAATGTTTATACTTTTTTTTTCATAATTATTATGACCTGAAAAAATATGATCATATTTTAGATTATTTATCGTTGTCTAATTTGTTGTCTATTCCTAAACTGTACGTTCTCAGATTATTATTATTCTTGTTTAATGTCATAGTGAAAAAGAAATTTGTTATGTTTAATTCATATTTAATTAAATCTTCTGAATATTGCAAAAGAACAACTCGGCACACTCCATTATACAATTGTATTGTCTCTCGTACTGTTTTATTTTCATCTTCAGTTTTTGGTTTAAAACTGTGGTCAAAACTACCGTGTTCAGTTTTACAAGTATCTAACTATAGGCTATTTAAAAAATTGATTTTTGACTTAATTAACAACAACTCAACTTTTTTTACAGGATATGATTTAATTATTTTAATTATTTAAGTTATTTTATAAGGAAAAACTTCTAATATGAATTCAATTGTTTTGTTTAACTTGATAAATTTTGATGATCATTTTTGTTCTAAATAATTTCTGCTCGTTTTTGGTTTAATTTGACTTGTTTTCATTGGCTAACTATACGATTTTATTTTAATTTATGTTGTTTTTTTCATGTAAGTATATGTTTTTACCTGGTTTGGGTAGCCGTACAAGCTCGTTTGAGCTTCTGTGTCTCCATGCTTTTTGCTGAATAAAATTGATTTGAGTTGATGTATGTATACTGTGTCTCTATCTTGTTGATTCTTTGTTTGTTCAAAGTGAATACTTGACAATCATTTAAAACAGTTTATTTATAGTTATTATTTATACAGTTTATTATGTATATATATATATATATATATATATATATATATTTAAGCATGTGGCCACATACACAACGTATCATTTTGAACATCGAAGATTGTACAGGAATACCGAAAAAAGCCTTTTTCGTTTTATCATGCCTAAAATAAACAAAAATTTTGGTTTTGAACCCAAGAAACTTGAGAATAATTTTACGATCAACCCTTTAAAAAATTGAAAAACTAGACAGGAAGCTAACTAATGCAGAACATGCTGTGATATTCATCAACAATTGCATTTTTGACAGTCTTAATCCAATATATATATATCTTTATCTTTCAACATTAAACAGATTGCTCTCAACCAAAACATGGAAGTTATTGACAAAATTAACAAAACCACCGATGAGGATGTCAACGACAAATCCAAATCGAACAACGGCAAGATGATTCAAAATGATGCGTTTGTGGCACTGCAGAAGAGAGTGGACAGGATGGAGAGCTCGATCGACCGCATCATCTCCAAAGTTGATGCTGTCCTCGTCAAGTTGGAGGCTATTGAAAGAGCCAAGTCAAAGAGGAGAGAAAATATTGGAAAGTTGATGACCAGCATATCAGAGGTAAAAGCATTGTTTGCGGTATATTTCATTAGTAACGAATGAATCATTTAGTCAGTATTTCATATTCATTGTTTTGAAATTTTAAAAAAATGAAATTTTTCATACTACACCAAATTCGAGTTTAAAATTTTGGTTGTTTCGTCAAATCAAATTTTGTTGACAAAAATGGTAATGATACGAAAGCTTGTTTCGTCATTATATTAAATTCTGCCATAATTGTATTAAATTATTATTGAATATTATTGGACCAATTATCTCAAAAAATGATAGAGTCCATGAGTTACTCGGTGACGAATTAGACGATTTAGTTTTAACAAAGACATAGCATAGATTTGTTTTGAAATTCCAGATTTTTCTTTTGTCAACTGTTTCAGATCGAGTGATCCACAACATCACGGCCTGATAATTTATTTTAAAATTTTTTTAAGCGCCTTTAAATGTCACTGTTAACAGCTTTTGAATCACTTGCTATAAAGTTAAAGATAATGCATAGAGTTATTGTAATATTAGCCATCTATGGATCAGGTTCTGTTTCAATCACACGTTTTTTTGCTTCTGTGCTGGACATAACCTCACATCTTGGTGATAATGTTGTTCTAGCTGGTGAAAACACGAATGATAAGCTTCTCCCCGATAACGTTTTATAGAATTCGTTCAGGAGCAGTTTATAAATGATAGTGCCGAAAGTCTTTGTGATGCCATTTAAAGCAGTATATTGGAGTCAGAGTCTCAGGGTCATTCAGAGTCAAAGATTTTTGTAGTGCAATAACAATGAGATAAATTTTATAACAGACTCACAAATAAAAATATCTTCTAGGTAAATCAGCAAAGTAGTTTTTAATCAATTGTCATCTTATTTAAACTCTAACTCCTTGCTACCTGTATCTCAATCTGGTTTCAGACCTGCTCACAGTACTGAAACTTCTTTACTCAAAATACACAATGATATCCTTCTCTCTAGTGACAATAGTAATCTTACTCTTTTTTTTGTTCTTGACTTTTCCTCGGCTGTTGATACTGTTGTTGTCAGCAAATTTTTTCTATCAAACTAAAAAAGTTAAATTTTCTGTTGGTAAGGACGCCTTCCCACAAGCGGTGTTTTAGACTTGTGAGGATTAATTGAGAAAATTATTTATATAGCACTGATGAGCTTTGCGAGTGCAATTTCGTAAAATGCAAAGGTTATAGATAAGATTATCCGTAGTAACAAGAATGTGCTGACATGGGATGGGGGAAAATGCAATATTTGCTAAAAATATCACCAATGGAGTTGTAGGCTGTTATAAAGATAGAGCCATGGATGGAGTACCCTGGGATGCATTTTTTATGTTTTGTCATTTTTTATTTCACTTACTTCATTTTAAATAAAATCTAAACTTTATATTTAGTTGTCTCAGAGTAAAGCACCATCAGATTTTAAACTAACGATTATTTGGCAATTTTTTTTAAACATTTTCAAAAAACTCATATTTGATGACAAATTTGTCAAATTCAATAGAAAATTTAACATATTTTCATATTCATGATTACCTATATGTTTGAAAGGTCTAAGTTTGTTTATGTAGCTGGCTTGGCACTTTAGGCTTTTTAGTCTTCGATCTAGGCCGTTCAAGATTCAATGCTCCCCGATGATGATGTTTATGAGGATGCACTGAGACAACAAGTGTACGATGAATGGTGCTTATTTTATTGTAAACTGTTAGATGTGGAAGTTGTTCCACAAGAGAAATGGAACAAGCTCTTTAAAAAAAATCTCTATATCTTATATGGAGCAGATGAAAACTTCACTTTTCGGCGGCCTACAGGTTGATTCAGAGTTACCATTAAACTACCACGGCCTTTTCTATAGATTAGGCCCTGGTAAACCAACCAGGCATGACCTCATTTTGAAGTTGTTTCAGGAAACCAAATTCCAGTGGTTAAAGTACTTGTGAATTTAGTGAAGGGAAATAATTTAAGGTCTGATAGCTACACACTTACTCTTCAGTTACTGACCGCGCATTGACAAGGAATGTTACATTTTCCATAAACTAGCAAAGAGGTACATAAATTACAGGGCAAATGAGGCTGGTACAGCAGATCTGAAAGCAGCCGAATTTAAAAACAGCAAATATAACGAGCTGAAAAATAACACAAAATCGTCTCTTCTAGCAACTTTTTTAAAACATGTAAGAGCAAAACTCACGTAAATAAAATAAATAAATAAAAAGTTCTATATATAATAGAACATTTTTGTATTACTAATAAATTTAACGCTTACTGTATTTTAGAAAATGTAATAAAATGCCCATCTGTGAGAGCTCTATAAACTTAAAATAAACGTCGAACGGGAGAAACGATAGTTCCTTAGCTGTTGATTCAATACACGAGCTTGTACATTTATTATTTACTCGAAATTTTCATTAATTGATGAGAAACACGTGTTTAATAAGAGCTAAACAAATTGCTTTCAAGGTTTTTCTGGATCCTGCTGCATTATTTACCAAATTGACGTTTCGTTTTTGGTAGTGAGTGGCTTAAAGTCTTCAGCTAAGTTTTTGGCATCAATCATTTTTGTTGAGAGTCTAATTTTCTGGAATTTCTAAAAAACATAATCAATTGTTCTAGCCTTTCAATGCACTCTACCAAGTTTTTAGCTTGCATCACGTTCTTGCAACTTTTATTTGAATTAGTACATCGCTTTATGCAATCGAACAGATTAAAAACTATAGTTTTTTAATTGTGCAATATCAAGAGTTTTGGTTTCAGTTTCAGACAGCATGTGACGCCTCCAGCTACTCTACTGATCTCGCTCCCTTACTTTGAAGAGCACCACTGAGATGCCAAAGCTTGAATGACAGATAAGTAGTGATTTTTGCTGTGAATAAAAATACGCAGACTATGGTAATAGCAAATATAGGCAAATGATCCGGAAATCAGACATAGCAATTCCGTTCTTGAAGAATTGTGAACGTGTAGATTTGTGAACATATTATCTAACAAAAAACGACGTTGATGTAATGTGAGTTGGTGAAGTTATTAATAACACAGAATTCTACGAATTCGAATGATCTTTTTAGCCATGCTTATGAATATGGAGTAAATATAAGTAAAATTGCATTGAACTCGGGTCCTCATTTTGATTTTAAATACTGAAAAGGTTATATTACAATAAGTTTTAATTTAATCTATGTAATATATTTATTGTTTATAACAGGATACCTAAAGCTATTATTATTTTTACTGAACATTCTACGTTTAATTAAGTTTAAAATACAATTCCAAATTGAAATACCAGAGTGACGAACCGTCAGAGGAAAGAAAACGTCAGCAGATGGAGAAAGTGGTCAAAGAAGAATTGGATAAGTGGGATAATTAAAATAATGTGAACCATTGTAATTTACGTTATTTTTAAAATGAATATAATGTAAAAATTTTTAACGAAAACTTTTCGCTATCTGTGATGTTTAATATTTCTTAGTTTTATCATCCATAAAATTGCAGACAAACAATTTTGGGTATCATTGATGTTTTATGCTAAAAATAACTTTGTTGTGAAATTTTGAATATATTTTACAATATCAAATATACATAAATTGTTAGCATTAACTCTCTTCAGATATTTATGAGAAAACATTTTTTGAGTAATAATTATTTAGTATTTAGTAATATTTAGTTAAATACAAGCTCTTATCTGAAATAGTTTTATTCTTGTTATTTTGTTATTTTATAAGTTGAAAAATATAAAAAAAACAATAAATTATGCACAATCAATCGATCGATCGATCGATCGATCAGTCAATCATTCATTCTTTCTTTCATTCATTCATTCATTTTACTACTACTACTACTTCTACTACTACTACTACTAAGTTAAAAAATATAAAAAAAAACAATCAATCAATCGACCGGTCAGTCAGTCAGTCAATCAATCATTCATTCATTCATTCATTCATTCATTCAATCAATTTACAAATCAATTTATTGAAAAAGCGACGTTTCCGCGATGTTCAACATCACTTGTCAATGAATTAAGTGATGGGGAAGTAGTTAGAAAAGGAGAAAGAGTTCCAGAGAAAAGGACAAAAAAGCAGTTTAGCGTTTAACAGAAATGATAAAAAGTGAGAACAAGAAGACGATTGAAGACCGCTTAAGTTAAATTAAAATGCGTGTTTAATATTAAGGTAATAATTTTGATTGAAACTTGTACATTAATCTGAAACTTTCTTAAGTTGAAGCATGGTTTTAATGCATTCAAAAACGTATTCATTGTTTTGCTTTCAAAAAATCCTCACATGATCCCAAATTAAAATCCTGACAACAGCCTTGATTACAGGTTATCTAAATTGTAGAAATATAAGGGGGAACAATGAAGTTATTAAAAATATATAAACATTAGTTTATCATAATTTGCATTATTTAAAGTGGGTGCACCTTAATTGTTTCAAGACTTCACCGTTTTTCAGTGACTGCTTTAAAATTTATCACGATAATGATGCTCTGTAAAGAAAAACTTTGCCGATTACTTGAAAAATTTCAATCAAATAAAAAGAATTTATGTCGAAAAGTCTTGAATGAAGGAAAAAATTAATTTTAGTCTTCTAAAATCTTCTTAATTTTATGTTTATTAAAAGTAAAGATTTCGAGTAGATGAAGAAAATAATAATAGATGCACAAATCATTTAGAAGACAAAACAATGCACTTCTCGTGAATACGAATATGAACTAACTACAATTTTCATTTTGGTGTCAAATTTTAATTTTCACCTTATACAGGTATAAATATTTACTATTTATTTTAAATTAAATAAAAATATCTTTTTTAATAACCAAATTCAAAAATAACTTTAAAAATGTTTAAGAGTCTAAGTGTATGTGTAGCACACAACGACACAGGAATTGTTGAGTAGGTAGGTACTATTTAGCAGAGACGTCATAAGCATTTCTAAGCAGCTGTTTTCCATTTGTCGCTATGAACCTGTTTGTAAATCAATCGAAGTCACCTTGGTAACAACGTGTTGATTTGAAAATCTTGGATCAGCAGGCAGGTGTTCAAACTTGCAATTCAATCGAAACGCTTGCAGGCAAATTGGCAAAAAATATGAAAAGTGGTGTGTCGTGTTACGACGACAAAACTAAACACGATGGAATCAAGTGGAGTAGCAAATGTTAAAAATGACGAAAAAGGAAAAAGTACATCAACTGAAAAAAAACCAACTGGATTTTTTCATTCTTTAAAGAGAGGACTCCGATGTAAGTTAGCATAGTTAACAAACAAAATAAATATTTAGACAATATGTTAAACTGAACGTTCACATTCTCACCATAGCGATATGGGCTACCAAGCAGATCGAGGATGTTGCAAACAACAGTGATCTCAAAATTAAAACAACCTTGCGTGAACTGATCATCTATTGTGTTTTCCTTCTGATTTTATGCACAAGTTAGTTTTTTTTTCATTTCAGATATTTTTTCAAAATTATTGAATGATTTCAACACTAAGAACTGGAAAAAAGAATTAACGTGCTTTCAATTTCAAATTCAATTTAAGATGGCTTAAATTAATTGCAATTCTACTTGTGACATAGTGAAATCATTTAATTGCCATTTCTACTTTAAAAAATGAACAAAAATCTGTTAATTAAGAAATTACAATTCAAAAAAATCATTTTTTGATTAAGTCTAAAAAACCCGTAGCATCTTAAAAACTTTCAACAAAATTTCATTAGAAAAACTATCGAAGCTGTCCATAGAGTATTATGCTTTAAAGGGAGAGAGTGGGTGAGGAGGTCAAAAATTTGTGACTTTTGGAGGGTGGGTTAGGGTTAGGAAGGAAGGCTGTTAAAAGTTCATTGACACTTAGCTCTTTTTCAGTTTCTATTACAAAATAATAAAAGTTTTGTTAAAAACAATTGGTAAACAAATTTTCTAAAATTTAATTGTTTAAGTTCTTATCAAAGAAGTTTGCTTCTTTTACTTTTCTTTTACTTTGATACTTTGTTTTTGTTCTTTTTCATTTTATTCATGAAGTTATGCACGGTTTTATTTAGATTCTAAGGCATTAGATGACGTTGATTTTCAGTTGTGAATCATTATTCATAATATTGATTGATTATAATTATATTAAATATTTTTACTTGTTAGCAACTAAGTGTCAACTTTCAAGAGGAGTGGTTAAAAATTGTGACATTCAGGGTTACAATTTTTTTGACATTTCGTGACAATAGGGAGTAAAAAACGCAAAAACTTTCATGGACAGCTTTTCAGTTACATTTCGATAAAAGCTTTCGAGTACATTTCATAAAAATTTGTATGCTACGTAATTTCATTCTATTTAAAAAATTGGTGTCACAATTTAAAAATACTTTCACTGTTCATTATACGGGCAATATTTTCTGAACCATAAATAGCCTAATATTGTAGATAAATAGTAGGATAGGGTGAGGCAAGAAGCCATAGTTAAGCTTTTGATAAGTGACTACATCTAAAAAATGGAATATTTCTATAACATTAGTAATTATTTTACTAGATTGATATGTCCTTTATCTAATTTTACAAATTAAATTGTTCAAACATAGGTTTCCTATGTTTTATAACCCAAACCGTAGACCTCTATGAAATGGGCCTTAGAAAAACTATTAAAATAAGCCTTAAAAATAGTTTCAAATCCGAAATGTAAAAAATTTTTAACAGTTTTGTACATAAAATAAAAATTGGATAAAAAGAAAATAAAAATTTTATTTTTATTGCTAATTATTGTCACAATTGATACAAATAAAAGTTCCATGATGGTCTTCTTCCAGCCTATGATTCCAAATGTTACATTTTTGGCATTTTTTCCATTGAAATCCTGTGAAATCATTACAAAAAATTTGTGAACGTGTCCCACAAGGAGTCAAATCTTTAGATCGCTTGACAACCGTTTTGTTTTTTGTTTTACCTGCTACGACTTTTGACTTTGGCTCTTTCTTACCACAGTTTTTTTTTTTCTCTCTTGAAGTATCAACTTGTTTGGTGTTGATGTTAATAATGTAGATTTTTCAGTTTTCCTTCTTCTAGTTCGTGGTGTTGACGTTTTAATTGGTCAAACAATAGACTCCAAGATGGCTGATTTGCATCGTTATCAACCATTGTTTCGCTCAAAATGTCGGACTGTAAATTTATATCTTCATTGGAAGATGATGGTAATGGTTTATCGGTTAAATTTGATGGATGAAAATCTTTTTCGGAAAATATTTCAATATTTGGTGGTCAAAGTCCTGTTGATTCAAAACCATTCACTGCCTTTTCAATTCTAGCACTTTTGAAATAGGCTTATTTAAAAATCGAACCTATCTCATAAAAAGTTATTCTCCGACCTTTGTTTGCCATCATCTATGAATCGGCTGAAAATTTGTAAAAAGACTTCAAACTCTTGAAAAAAGTTTTATTAAGGGGTTGCAGCTTGTGCGTGCAGTGCGGTGGAAAAGTTAAGAGTTCGATGCCATTATCTCTAGCAAACATCACTGACTCCAATGTTTTATGGCTGTGATGACCATCCAAAAATATGATGTTTGTCATTCACAGATGATATGACAATGGAAACAAATTGTTGCAACCATTTTACAAAACAGTCACTGTCAGACCAACCACTTGGAGTGCAAGCCCCAATTGAATTTGATAGACAGCCATTCATTAACGAATTAATGCTAAGAATAAATTTAATTTAAAAATACAAAAAATGGTTCTAACCGATTAGAAGCTACTTTTGTATATTTGAAAATGATTTTTCTTTATAAAAAAAAACCTCTTTTCTTCACAAATGACGATCTTATTATAAAGAAATTAATTAAAAACCCGAACACAAAATTTATAACACGACCAATTTTTCACCCGCAAATTATATAAAACTTTGAAACAGAAGAAACAAATGGAGAAACGGCGTGGTTTTATATTCAAAATAATAAGGGTGCGTTCTAATTTTTAAAAATTAGTTTAACAACTTAAACAAATTTCGTGCAAACTGAACTTAGGCTTCTAACCCCATGCGGCATTTTGCCCCACTTTACCTTAAGTAATAGAGAAATACGTATATCGGGGCATGATGTCTGCGCCTATTGGTTCTTTCTTATTCTTATTTTAATTGGTTATAAGAAATTGTTAAATTTCCTCAACAAACATAATATACTTTTTCAAACTAGTTTGGCTTCAGAAAAAATTCGTTGGCCAATTTATTCAATATTAATACGGATATGCATGACTTATATTCTGTTTTTATGTCATACATCTGTAATAAGTCAACTTTAAAACTGTTGTAAACTTTAACGCTCGTTATTACTGACACGAATGTTATAACTTCAATAATCTCTATTTCCAACACCAGTGTAGTAGCTTCCAACGATCGTCAAGTTATCGTAAATCCGTAGGTTCAAGATTTCCGATATATGAACAAAACTGCTTCAAACGCAAAGTTTTATTTTTTGTTGAACGTTTATTTGAATGCTCTTGGAAAAACCAAAAAACAAAAAAAACATCAAAATTTGGCTGAGTTTATAAAAATTTGACAGAGCCAGTTATTTTTACAGTCAAACACAGAAAATAACACAACTTTTACCGAATCGTCGACAAACAAAACTGCATATTTTCTCATTGATAAATAAATCAAACGCAATCTTTGAAGTTTTAATAAGATCATCCAACATCTTCTAAATCATCCAAAATGACCTTAAAAAACTTTCAATATTTTTATTTTTCTAATGCCAGAACTAATCTATAATTTGATTGCCGTTTAATAAATATTTGAAAACTTTTTAAAAATAACCGAAGGTAATAGTCATTTCAAAGTCTTTGATATTTAAAAAAACGAATAATTTTTGTCGTTAATTTATAATTTGTATTAAAGAGATATGAATGATAATTTTCGAATAGCATCAAACGCGCGTTATTTTAGTCATTTTCTTATACTATTTATTTACTGGTTCGTTCTAAGTCGTTTTTATTTTTTTACGTTCACATTTGCTTGCCATGTCTTCTTTATTTTTGATTGTTCGAGGCTATATAAGCGCGTTTTATATTTCAGTCTTCAATAAAAATAAAGAAAGTTTTGAAATAAAATGAATACACATACAAGCATGTATCATTTATGTAATTAATTGCAGGAAATTAAAAAAAGAGAATTAAACTTAAATATAATAAAATATAAAACTTATAGCATTATTTAATAACTTTTTACAAAATCGAAATTAAATTACGAAAAGAACAATAGTTGGAATGTTATTTGTAAGAATTTTATTTCAGGCACAAAAAATATTTTTATTTTATTAAACAGGAGAAAATAGAGAGATAAGTAAAAATGTTGAAAAATTAATGCCATTTAATATTTCATTATAACAAAATATTTTGTATTATTTTAGTGACGTTTGGCATGATGAGTCCTACGATGTTCACTTACGCAAATGTTCTGACCACGTTGTTCGTTCAGACACCTGGAGACAACAAAAACCCCGGATCAAACTTCCTTGGAATGAATTCGCCAGGCGATTATTTTGACGTAAGATATAATTGACGTAAGATATAATTTTAAATTACACGCTGCACACAAATCACACACACCTACACACATTCACAAACACTTGAGACAAATTTATATTTATTAAAATGCCAGTTTACTATTGGTATTATTGAATAGTTATCACGATAGTTATAGCTATAGATAACGTGTTTAAAAAATAGATGCGAACATTTAATGATTAAAATAAAGAGAGGCAAATAATTTTATTGAATGAATTCACTAGTATTTGAACAACGTTCTTCTTCCTGGATTGTATCAAAATTGGGAAAAACGCTACAACGACGACACGTCAATCTATGAAGGGTTCGGATTTATATTTTATGAAAACAAGCTTCAAGGAGTTCCGAGACTACGCCAAGTTAGAGTCACAAATCAGTCCTGTTTCATTCCCGATGATTTCAAAAGTCAGATAAAATCTTGTTACGCATCATATTCGCAGAAGAGCGTTGACACGGAACCATTTGGAGTTAAAAATGGAACAGCGTAAGAATTTATCAAATGTTCACTTTTTAGCAATGCTCTTTGTATTTAAGTTCAAAAACTGAAGTTATTGAAGTTTTTTTATTCGTCAAATTTGCTATTTGTACATGTCTACACTTGAGTGGCGATGACATTTAACTCAAATAATTGCATTTCTATCAAAACAAACGTAAACCACTTTGCAGCCACAATTTTATTTTTGACATGAAATTACTATTCACAAAAATGAAAAATACGTTTAAAGGATAAAAAATATTTATTTTGTTTATCGATTGTGTTCTAGCCTGAAACACAGTTCACTGAATTTTAACATAATTTCACATTTCAGAATTGGCTCCAATCCTGGCAACTTTTAGAAGCTCTTAGCACAACATAACAAATATTATAGTGGTTCAGTGTAAAAACCACTCTGTCATTATGACAAATAAATGAGATTAAAATCCTTTTTGACTGAGTCTGACTTTCATTGCTTGCGTTGTATAAGCTGCAACAATCTTTTTATCTAGCTTATTCTAATGTTCAATCATTTTTGAAATAAAAAATCTTCCTTTTATTGCTCCTGCCCCTTATTTAAAGAGTTTGTATTTGTGACCTCTTGTGCTACAGCCCGCCGTAAAGTTAAAAAATATGAATAGATCATCTTTGCCTGTTAGTCTAAGCAATGGTCCCAAAACCCAGCCCCGAAGTAAACCGCTTGTGACCTTTATCCAATTTGAATAGGTCTTTCTGATAACCACTTTCTATGCGCCTGCCAGTTGGTTAACCAATTCAGCAATTTTCCTCCTATAGTTGCAGCTTCCAGTTTTGTGCGTAATCGCTTGTGCGGCACTTTATCAAAAGCTTTCGCAGAATTAAGATAAATTACTTCTACAGCTTTACCCTTATTCAAGTTTGGCATACACCGTTTCAAAAAATTCCAACAGATTTGTATGACATGATCTTCTATTTAAAAAAACGTGTTGCCTTCTGCCAGTTATACTATTTTCCGATACGTGTTCTATGATCTTTCTTTTAATAATTCTTTTTAGAATGTTACAAGCAATACTTGTCAGACATAATGGTCCGTAGTTGCACGGTTCTCTTTACTCTTTTTCTATTCCTTTCTACATCTCTGGTGATTTCAACTTGCACTTCAATAATTTATCATGTTCTTACACTCGTAGATTTAATGATATTTTGTCTCTTTTTAACTTAACTCAATATTGTTCTTTTCCTACCCATACTTCTGGTAACACTATTGATTTTATTATAGCTTCATCTTTTTCTAAGCCTATTAATATCTCTGCTAGCTCTGTTCCTTATTCTGATCACCTTCTTATTGAATCCGTTTTTTCATTAGATTTTCTTCCTTCAAATTCAACTATGTCTATTTCTAAAAGATGCTGGTCTTCTCTTAATAAAGATATTTTTCTTCAATCTCTTACTGAAACTATTTTTGATACTACCTTATTTTCTGATGTTAATGATTTTGTCTATGCTTTTAATATCTACATTACTTCTATTCTTGATAAGCTTATTCCTCTTAAATCTTTTACTTATAGGCTCTATTCTCGTAAGGCTCCTTGGTTTGATTATGCTTGTGTAGTAGCCAAGAAAAGTGTTAGAAGATTGGAAAAAGCCTATAGGTTAAATCCATCTAACTCTCTTTATTCTATCTATGAATCTGAATTGATTAATTATAAATATCTACTATTCTCTAAACACTCTACTTTTCTTAGAAATTCTATAACATCTGCTTCAAAATCTAAAAATAGGTGGTCTGTTCTATCTAAACTTCTACATAAAAAATCCTCTCACTCATCTATTTCTGCTCAACCGTTTCATGACTTTTTTGTAAATAAAATTACTTATTTAAGAACATCTAATTCTAATTTTTCTTCTCATAACTTTACTAAACTTACTACTGAATCTTTTTCTGTATTTACTCCAATAAATCTTTTAGAACTAACTAAAATTATTAATTCGATGTCGTCTACAACCTTCTCTACTTCCTTCTGATTTACTTAAAGAATTTTCTTCAATATTTTATCCAATCATTCTTAAATTAGTTAATTTATCTTTTTCCACCTCTAAATTTCCTACTTCTTATAAGAATTCTATTGTTATTCCTATTCTTAAAAACCCATCCTTAGATCCTACCTCTTTATCTAATTATAGACCTGTAACTAATATTACTTTCATCTCTAAAATAATAGAAAAAGTAGTTTTTAATCAACTGTCATCCTATTTAAACTTTAACTCCTTGCTACCTGTGTCTCAATCTAGTTTCAGACCTGCTCACAATACTGAAACTTCTTTACTCAAAATACACAATGATATCCTTCTCTCTAATGACAATAGTAATCTTACTCTTCTTCTTGCTCTTGACTTCTCCTCGGCTTTTGATACTGTTGACCATACTATTCTCTTGAGACTGCTGCATCTTTCTTTTAATATTACTGATTCTTGTCTATCTTGGTTTACTTCTTATCTCTTTAATCGTTTTTCTTCTGTTGTTCTCAATAATTCTACTTCTAACTCCTCTACTCTTACTTTCGGGGTACCTCAGGGTTCTATCCTTGGCCCTCTTCTATTTATACTCTATACTTCTGAACTACCTCGTATTATTAATAACTTTTCCTTCTCTAGTCAACTATATGCTGATGATTCTTACATTTATACTTCTTTTCCTCCATCTAATCTCAATAGTGTTCTTCATAATTTATCTCTATGTCTTTCTTAAATTATCGCTTGGTCTGACTCTATGTGTCTTAAAGTTAATCTTTCTAAGTTTGAATTAATTTGTTCTAATAAATCTAAACACTCTATTACTATTCCTCCTATTATCTTACCTGATTCTAAAACTCTTGATGTTTCTCATAAGTTTCGTAGTCTAGGTTTTATCTTTGATTCTACTATGTCTCTCTCTTCTCAGATTAATAGTGTTGCTAGAAGCTCTTACTTTCATCTACGTAGAATAAAAAAAACTTTTGCCTTTTCTTGATGATCCTACTCTTTTCTTTCTTGTTACTTCGTTAGTCTTATCTAGGATTGATTATTGTAACTCGCTCTACTATGGTCTTCCTGACTCTATACTCTATCCTTTAAGTAAAGCTTTTAACTCTTCTGCTCGTCTAGTTGCTCGTGCCCCTTTCTTTTCTCATATATATCCTTATCTTGTTCTCTTGCACTGGCTACCTATAAAATATAGAATAATTTTTAAAATTTGCGCTTTCATGTATAAGTCTCAATCTAAATTATTTCCTAAGTACTTATCAGATATATTAATTGAACCTAAACGCCCCATAAAACGAAATAGTATTATTTTTAATGCTAATTGTAGCTTGATGATCAGTTAAAAAATCGATACCCAAAATAATATTATGGCTTAAATTTCTTATAACATGTAATTTGATATGTAATTTTAAATTCTGAATCTCTACTTAAGTGTCTATAATGCCTAAAACTTTAACTGGTTTTCCATCTGCTGCATATAAATATGAATGCTGTGAGTATAAATGATGGTTTGTTAAATTTAAGCGTTTTGCAACATATTCATTAATGCATGATACCTTAGCGCCTGTGTGAATTAATGCTTTATAATTATGCTGGCGTATGCGAATGTTAATCATATTGCTGTTATGGGTGTCAAACTTTGAACTGTCGCGTGTGTTGTGTCGTGTGTTGAATGATATCGAGTGCTGTTGTTGTTTGATGCGAGTAGCAGCGAAACGTCATTCTGATTTAACCGATCTACACATTGCAGAAAAATGATTCATCTTGTTACATCTGAAACACTGCTTGTTGTAAGATGGGCATTTTCCTGATGTGTGTTCTGTTCCACAGTTATTGCATTTATAAAGTGTTAGTTGTTTAACTGGTTCGTAATATCTAACTCTTCGCTCGTTGCTCTTGCTTCGTGGAAGAAACTGTTGCTGTCTATTACTGTCTCTAGGAGAGTTTGAACGTGATCTACTCGATCTAGATCTACTGCTACTTGGTCTGCTGTCACTACGATTTCTTGATTTCCCATTATTGTAATGATCTGATCTGCGGTCTTTGTCGTAATCATAATCATCTCGCTCGCGACTACGCAACTTGTTCTCATTATCATCAACTCTTGCAACTTTTATATTATTAATTGACTCTTCTAATCTCATCAGCGTGTTAGCGATTTCATTATTATGGGAGTTATGTAAACAATTGTTTTCCACTAACCTCGCTGCTTCATAAAGTTCGTCAATGTTATTTGGTTTCATGATGGTGATGTCTCTTCTGATATCGTCACGTAGACCTCCAATAAGTGCGCCGAAGTAGTTGTAATCGTTCTTGTCGACATCTGCCGTGGAAGCTATAGAACTCATACGAAAAAAATAATCATCAACAGATTCAAACAATCCTTGTTTCGCTGACCAAATATTTTTCAAATTTTTCCAACGCAAATTACTAGGGTTGTAACGCTCGTGAAAACTGCGTTTCAAATCGTTGTATGAACTTTTGGTGTGCGATGGTAATGAATTCAACCAATGAAGTACTGGACCTTTGAAAAGCAAACTCAAAAGTGCGACAATCGTTTTCATGTTATCGACGTAATATTGACTTTGAGTATTCGCATCGTTGCTTGGAAGCCAGTGTTTAAAAGTAAGCCAATTCCCGAAGTACTGCCACCAAGTTAGTGCGTCTTGATGACTGCCGTCGAATGATTCCGGGTATGTTGGATCGTTGATGGATGGTGTTTGAAACATTGTTGGAGTGTTTGCATATCGCTTAATGTTGCAGGTGCGTTATTATGCTTTGGCTGTTGTTGCGCATATGCGTGTGATTGAGGTATTGGTAGCTGTGCATTTGATGTAGCTGTTAGTATTGGCGATTGAAAGTGTTGTAACACTGATTGTTGTTCGGGTAAAAAATGTGGTTGTGCTACTGATTGAATAAGTTGTAGTGCTGCTTGTAATTGTGAAACAGTTGGTGTGACAGTGTTAATAGGTTGTGTGCATTGCGGTAATGTTAGCGCGATTTGTTGAGTTGTGTTCGCTTTTGTTGCATTGCATTCTAATTGCGTTTGTGGTAATGTGTGTTGATCGTGATGTGGTGAAGATGATAGCGATGGTGTATCTGGTAGTGGAGGTAATGGTGATGAACAATGTGTAACGTCTAATTGTGGATACAGTGGTGGATGTAATGGTGTGTTGGGTGATGAAGGTGGTAGACTGGGTTGAGGTGCTGATGGAACGGGATGCGAAGAAGTTGTTTGTTGCGGGTTGCTTGATGATTGGTTGAAGTTAAAAAATCTATAGTTTTTCTTAAACAGTTCACTAAGTTTATCGCTGCCAGATTTTTTGCTTCGAGTGTCATATGGATGTTTCGTCATTGTTTGAATGAAATGTTCGCATCGAATGATAAACTAACCTGCTACTTGTAGTTCGTCAGAGATTCTTATTTTTCTACTTTGTTAGTTTTTCTTTTGTTTCTTTTTTTTTTGTTTCTTTTCTTTGATTGTTTTCTTTCTTTTTTTTCAGTTCATATTTTCTCGGTGGGGTTTTTTTCTTAGAGGTGTTCGAGGATGTTGAAGGTTCTCCACCATATTATGTGGATGCTGTTCTTTGTATGTTGTGTTATTATGTAGATAGTTCTGGTCCTCTATCTTGATGTTGCGATGAATAATGTATCCACATAGGAACAGGGAACTAGCGGATCACTGATGTGGTGCTCGCGATCAAACTCGATTATCGTAAACGAATGTATAGTGGTGACGAATTAAATTGATGACTTACGCGACTTAGTTATTATGTTAGTTAGTTATATTATATTTCAGCGAATTAAACACAAACTTACCCATTTTAGTTTTACAGTTCTTTTTCCAAAACAAGGTGATATATAAAATAAATGCTACGAATAAAATCTATTTGTATGTCTTGAGTCCTATCTGTTGTGTGAGTTATGTTGTGTCCTTCCCGTCTTGTTCTGTCTCTCGAGTAGACTCGTGTATGTCTTATGTTCTCCTTCCCGTCTCGTCTGTCGTGTAGTTCCGTGTGTGTCTTCTGTAGTTTCTCTTCCCCCCCCCCCCCCTCTGCTTAATGATGCATCTCCTTATATAGGAGAAGGTGCCTGCGCGTTGGCGTTTTAGTTTCACATGCGAAAATGGTTGCATATGGATCTAATTACCTCGTCTGTAATACTTTGCATACCAGTCGTGATGAATTGCGGTCAAGTGTGTCTTTCTCTTATTTAATATTTCTCTGTTTGTGGTTTCGTCTGTCTGTGTGTATGCATTTTGCTGCGTGAATATATTCCCTCTGTGGAACAATAAATACGTCAGTCGTGTTTGTATGTGTGTATGTGTTGATTGATTTACATGATAATATCATTGTGTATTTTGAGTAAAGAAGTTTCAGTACTGTGAGCAGGTCTGAAACCAGATTGAGATACAGGTAGCAAGGAGTTAAAGTCTAAATAGGAAGATCGTCTTCTTGTTCTCGCTTTTTCTTAACTCGTGTTAAATACTCTTTTGCCAAATCTGCTTTTTCTGGTCCTTTTCTCTGGAACTCTCTACCTACTTCTCCATCACTAGCGAAGTTCAGAGCGGATCTCAAGACCAATCTGTTTTCAAAATTCATTGATGAGCGCTGTTGAACATCGCGGAAATAGCGCTTTATAAGCTAATTGATTGATTGATTGGCTTCTGTCATCTTTTTGAACAAGGGCACTACTAATGCATTTTTCTAATCTTCTATGGATGAGTAAGGCTACTTGTTATAAGTGGTTGTCAACATTTTTCTTATTTTTATTCAGACTTATTTCAAGAATTTTGGATGCAAACCATCTATTCCTGGGCTTTTATCTAATTTTAGATATGCTAGTTCTTCAACTACTGCAGCTCTTATTTGGAAGTTATTACTAAAGATATTACAACTTGAATTATCATAAGCTGTTAATATGTTTTCGTCCTCTTCATGAGTGAATACATATCTAAAATAATTTTGTAGTTCCGTGGCCTCAGTTGTTCTTTGAGTGATTTTAGCTTAAAAACTTTTCCATTTTCGATTTCCATAAATTTTTTGCAGAGCCTAATTCTTACTTTCATTTATTGAAAACAGACAATTTAATTATATTTTAAAACACCAAAAGATGAAAAATTAACAAGAAACTAAAATAAATGTGTTTCATATAACGTCGAGATTTCTAAGAGAAAACCGTAAATTGCATAACCACTATTAAATTATTTCATATCATTAACCAAAAGTAGCGTACACGCAAAATACTTGCAATGTTTTTTTTTTCATTTTCGATTATTAAATTGGATAATTTATGAAAAAACACGATTCGGCGGGATTCCGTTGTGAAATGCAGTTGCTTCATTTAATTTTTCGTGAATTCTAGGAGAAACTTTACATTGTGCAAATGGGACGCTATAAACGTGTACCTGTACACATAAACGCCAAATTGTAATGTCATTATTCAAATAAAAAATTCATAAACTTGAAAAATTACGTGCCCCAGACATTTCATTTGTCTGCTGGTCGATCCAGCTCTGCCCACTCAGTAAAATTCTGGATCGGAAACCATTTTTTGTTACTCAACTATAAAAAAAAGCGAATATAAAATAATTGCCTAAGATTTGTGCATTTATCTTGGCAAACACTTGACTACACTACACACGCATGCTTATACGTGATATAGTGCATCATATAAAAAACGTCGCAGTTCCATTGCTTTTTAACCTGATCGTGTGACGTTATTAACATGTCTCGTTAACTCTTTAATTTTGTAATTTGTCAAAATCGTCGGACCAATTAATTATATGACGCTGGACGCAGGAGTTTTTATAGCTCCACCCATATGAACATTCACAGATGCACGTAATAAGGATAAAGGTTTTGAAAATTTCAATTGTTTCAATAAGTTTTTCACCAATATTTCAATATCGTTTTAAAAAATTTCGTAGATGGACGTACAGCTCAGAGAAGACATTGAAAGGTTCTGGAATGACAGCAGTAGTTAATTCATACGACGGCGGAGGATACTACATTGACCTCAATACAACCATGAATTCATCGCAAATAATCATCAATAATCTAAAAAACAATCTTTGGATAGACAGGGGAACAAGAGCTGTCTTCATCGATTTTACAGTTTACAACGCGAATATAAATCTGTTCTGTACTGTAAAGTGAGATAAACTTGAATACATGTTTTAATCTGCATATTGAAAGCTGCGCATATTTTGTGACATGCAATTTTTCATTGATCATTTACAAAATTTTAAGCAAAATAATTTCCTAAATCAACTCATGTAAGAATCGGACTATACTAGCAGATTTTTAAATAGAAACGTCTGCGACATCATGGGTATTTTATTTTAACTGTTTAACTGTAGAGTATCTCAATGAGGCACCTTTGTCTTGAAGTTCATCTATCAGAAAAACATTCGTGACAAAGATCTGCTATCGCCTTTAGTAATTTATAATGGAAACAATAAGATAGAGCAATACCAGCACAAAACATCACGACTGTGCGTTTATATTTATCAAAAAAGGTCGAAAAACTAATAATGCCAAGATGTATATACCTAATTGATATGATTTAGAAACTGGCCATATTGTTGGAACATTATTTTCAATAGAAACAATCATTAAAAATTAAAAAAAGTCACACAAAAACAAATTATAATTCTTGACACAGATTGATAGCAGAGTTGCCTCCAACAGGCGGAATTGTACCATCTTATGTCATAAGACCTGTCAAATTGGTGCGATACAACACTATCGGAGATTTCGTTGTGCTAGCCAGTGAAATAATTTTTTGCATTTTTGTCATATATTATATTGTGGAAGAAATCCTTGAGGTTAGATAAAAAATGTTATCAACTTTTTTTAATGGTTGTTACAATTAAAATACAACATAATAGATAAAAAAGCTTCGATGTTCCTATTTCAAAGAATTTTGGAATGTGCTGGACATAGTTGTTTTATTGATAAGCATTTGCTGTATAGGTTTCAATATCTACTGCTTTTTGGAAGTCAGAAAAATTCTTGACAAAGTGAGCACAAATCCAAATGTGTATGTGGATTTCGATTTCATCAGCTACTGGCAAGTGGTTTTCAATGCGGCAACGGCCATCATGGTCTTTTTTGCTTGGATAAAAGTAAAACCCCTAAAAATAGAAAATAAATCAGTATGATTTAATGAAAAACAAATTTTTTTGAAGATTTTCAAATACATAAGTTTCAACAAGTCAATGTCTCAATTGTCCAGCACACTTGGAGCAAGTGCTAAAGATTTAGGAGGATTTGCTATTATGTTTTTTATAATTTTTCTGGCTTTTGCACAACTTGGATACCTTATGTTTGGAACTCAAGCAGTTGATTTCAGTACCTATTCCTATTCAATGTAATATTTATTCATATTCAGTGTATTATTTATTCATTCACATTGATAAAAATTAAAATTAACCCGATAAAAAAATATAAACAAAATCTAAGATTTACATTGTTTCGCATCATCTTGGGTGATTTCAACTTTCAAGCATTGCAACAAGCAAACAGGGTTCTTGGTCCTATCTACTTCATTCTTTACGTCTTCTTTGTATTCTTTGTACTGCTCAACATGTTTTTGGCCATCATTAACGACACTTATTCTGAAGTGAAAGCTGAACTGGCCGATCAGCCAAATGATATTGATGTCGCTGGATATTTCAAACAGGTTTATTTAAATTGAAAAATAAATAATATTATTATTATTAACTATAATTATGTACTGAGTTAAATAGCGCATGTTGGTCGTTTTATGAACGCTTTGCAATGTTCTATAAAATACAACATCCAAGCATACAGAACAAAAAAAGAAACATCGCGTGCTTAATCGATAATAAACAATTCACATTCGAAACGTTGATGCGCAACTGTTCATTAAGAAAGTCAGGTAGATGCTGAGATAATCCTGAATAAATTCTGTACAAGCATTAAACACCATAAATCAATAATTTGTATATAGATGATTTCCTGAAAATGGTACTCAAATCTATCGTGAGGAAAAAGTTATGGCCAGTTGGAAATATGTCCATTTTTCTCAAAACGAGTTTTTAATTGACCGTGGATTATCAGTAAAACAAAGAAACAGCTTGCTAAAAAATAGAATGTATGCAAATTTTATAAATTATGAAACATAAACGCCACGAAAATAATTTTAAGTAAATTTAACAACTAGGTTTCAAAAAATCGCATATCGGTGTTACATATTCGACTTCTTCTCTGTTTCAACAAATAGGGCATGAAGTACTTTGAATTATCTACGAGAATAAAATTTCCAGTGTCTACTTTGAATTATCTACGAGAATAAAATTTCCAGTGTCATAATTAATAACTTCACCCATTGTGCCATCATTTGTCGTCATCCTTGCTCAAAAGTAGAGTTTTGGACTGAATGGGCGTTACATTGTCACCAAGTCCCGTGGCAGTGTTTGCCCCATGCAACACACCAGACCATGTTTATGACATGAGCACTATGCTGTACCCCATTGTTTTTGACTTGGGTGATATTTAAAACGTACAACTTTGAGGATGTCTTCCGGTGCTGTACTGAAGTCAGTTACAAATTTACATTCCAATTTCATCACACAACATGACACCCGATAAAAAAGTTTATAGCGACATCTCTGCAATGTTTAATGGGTCTTCTATCTTTTGACCAAGACATTTGTTCATTAAAACTAACGAAAAGACCCGGAAGATACAAATAAGAATAAAAAATATCGAGGCCGTCGTGCCTTGCACTAATCTGACTGCTCGTTGTATTCGAATTACGTGACTCGTGCCAAGTTATCATGCCCGATATTTAATAATAATAATGATGTCATTTTATATAGCACAACGACAAGCGACTGAGCACATTATTATTATTATAACAGACACAGAGTGTATAAATAAATGTGAATCAACGCGTAGCACTCTCTTGCGTGGGATAGACGGGATTTCTTTACATTCAAACCCGGCACAGCATCAACAATGCCGGTTACCTTAACCAGTACACCCTCGTGCAGCCCAAAATCGAATACATTCATCGTGCCATCATTTTTAAATCAATTGTATTTTTTTTATAATATTAATTTTATTATTTATGGCATTTATAGAGGGCTAATAACGTGTTGTCGAAGTTGAATTTGAAGAAAAATAAGATTATTGAAATTCAGAGAGCAATGAACAGAGCTGATGCGAATGATGACAAAATGGTTGATTTTGACGAGTGGAGAAATGATTTAAAAATGCAAGTGAACAATTTTTAGTTATCGTAACATCAAGTTATTTTGACTTAATAAAAAAAATGATAGTTAACATTAAATGATTATCAACACATTTCCGTTTAATACAAAATGCAACTTAACATGTAAATATAATCATTTAAAAATATGTTTCAGCAGGCAAAATTTTGTAACAATATTTTGAATATGCAGGCGGGGTTACGCAGATTCTGAAATTGAAGCTGTGTTTTCGAAGTATGATGTCAACGGAGATAGATTGCTGGATGAAAACGAGCTGCGTAAAATGCAAAACGATCTTGAAAGTCAAAAAGTTATTTTTTTAAATTTTTTATTCTATATATATATATTATTATTATTATTATTCGAAAATTTGTTTAGCGCTAATTCTCAAAAGCACTATCTAAAAAAAACAGTTGAATTGCTATGATAAACCAAATTTTATAATGAAAACAAAAATGATTTCAATAATTTCTTGAACGATTTTTCTGTCAGTTCGGGCTGTCTTAGATAACTTAGTAGACTATTCCAAAAGGCTGGTCCACTTACTGAGAAACTTCTCTCCGCCATTTTCAAGTTGGTTTGGGGCACACATAACAAGTTGCTATCATCAGACCTTAAGCAGACAGTTTTAAAAGACAGTTGTTTCGGTGCATGCCTTTCTTTCAAATAAACTGGCGCTATTCCCTTCATACATTTGAACATGATTGTTGATATTTTAAACAAAATTCATTTTTTGACCATCAACCAGTGCAGTTCTCTGAATATCGGGTAACATGGTCAAACTTTTTTGCACCAACCACGATCTTAGCTGCCCGATTCTGAATTGACTGAAACACAGATAACGATTTTTCAGGCAAACCATAAAATAAGCTGTTGCAGTAATCCAGTCTAGAATGAATAAACGAATGCACTAAACTTTGAATAACATCTTTGGTTAAGCTTTTGCGGATTATTTTTAATTTTCGCAGTTGTAGGGTTGCAGTACCAGATAAAAACTTGATATGTTCAGTCATTGCCAGCCTAGAATCAAAAATGACACCCATGTTTGTAGCTTTGGAAATGAAGTTTATATTTGAGCCCTCAATGATAACTGAATTAATTTTAATTCTAGACAACTGTTGCCTAGTTCCAACCAGAAGAATTTGCGTCTTGCTTTGATTGAGCTTAAGACGATTATTATATTAGCGAACCAACGCATGAATTAGGTGGTGTTTTGGACTTGATCGTTACTTCTCGCTCTTTTCCTATCGTTAACAGTTTGATTTTCCCAGTGGAGTGTTATCAGATCATGGATTAATCCAGGTTTGTTTGTCAATCAATCAAGTTATAGGTACGAGAAGTAAAAAATGGTTCGATCCTGGCGACGCATAAATGAAGAAAATCTCGCATTGTAAATTTCGAAATCCCCGATTGGAGGGGCCATGCCAAGAAGATAATATGGGAACGCTGTTAGAGATTTTTGTGAATGAACTGAGGAGAATTGCAGACATAATAGCACCAGGACACGTGGTTGAAAGTCAATATGATTCGTTGACGCCGTGGTTTAATGGAGATTGTTCAAAGTCCAAGGCATACTGTAGAAAAATGGAAAGGAAGTACAGAAAGACTTTAAATCATCATGATAGGGAGGTGTGAAAAAATGCTCTGCGATCAAAAAATATTTTATTCTGCGAAAAAAAAAATTTTATTCGCCCAAAAAAAAAAATTTGTTTTGGAAAAAAATCATTTTTGAAAATAACAGAAACCCTAAAAAATTTGGACTGTGGTAAATAAACTGTTGTGCAAGGAAAAAACTTCAAATTCATCTACCAACTTTGAAGCGAACGATTTTGCTACACTCTTTTATGACAAAATTAAAAATATACGAGAATCGATGGTGTATGATGAGAAGTTTAATGTCTGGTGTCTGCTGCAGCAACTTGTTTTCAGTTTTTCCTGTTTACGACGAAAGCGAAATTGTTGAAGCAGTTTTGAACTCTCCATCTAAAACTTGTTCACTGGATTGTGTTCCTTCACACTTTTTTAAAAAAATATGTCGGATTGTTTTCAAAATATTTGACTGATTTTATAAACTTATGTTTACGTACTGGTGAGTTTCCAGCTATGTTAAAACATGCTACTATTTCTCTTTTGAAAAAGAAAAAATTAGACAATTCTGATCTTAATAATTATAGACCGGTATCAAATCTGTCGTTCTTGTCAAAATTAATTGAAAGATTAGTTTCTAAGGAGCTTATGAAACACTTAGATAAAAACAATTTGTTACCGGTATATACGTATATATATATATATATATATATATATATATATATATATAGGTAAAACATTGCAGTTTATATAGAGAATATAGCGAATGTAATAAAAAACTGGTCAGCACTAGAAATTCGGTTCATTAATAATTGCATTATGGTCTTTTACCAGCATATATATATTATAATATATATATATATATTATAATATATATATATATTATAATATATATAATTTTTTTATTGGAAATAGTTAAATTTGTTGAAATTAAAAATATAATTATTATCCTAACTCATCATGCAGAGACCTATTTCGATTTTTAACAAATCATTTTCACTGCAGCTTTGATTTATATTGTTTAAACAAAGGAACGGTAGCGAAATTAATTAGTGTCTTTTTCTTCCTATTTGTTGTTATCATTTGCTTCTTCCCCATCGTTACTGAACTTAGTCTCAATAGTTCAGAAAAGCTAATAGATTTTCAGCAGCAGAAGCTAAGATACTAAGTTCATACGCTAAGTTCAAAGAATGATTAGTGCTAGCCATAAATTCTGCTACACAAACATTCTGATTATTATAAGTAAAATTGAGTGAATTTTGTTTGAGTTTAAGATTAAGTACAAAATTTGTCACTCCCATACGCTACAGATGTTCTTACATCTTTTGTAATTTTAAATGTTTACAACTTCAGTTTGGTCCAAATGGCATGATAGTGCTATTCTTTAGATAACTATTTGATGTCCAAGCAACAACTACGATGGTTGGTGCAGTTTCGATTAAATATTATAGCGCAGCAATTGTTAAGTATGCAACTATGCAAAAAATGTTTCGAACGAATTCCCGGTTCGCTTAAAATTAAATAAAATCATTAAGATAATTTTACACATAGACACTTATTCAATTTAATATTTTAGTATGTTTTTACGTTTGACAATATCTAAAATATTTCGTTATAACACAAAGCGTGAATTACATGTACTGAAAATCTGACATGAACAAATTTATCGCAAATTATTTGAAGATATCCATCAATGAACAAATGGCCAAAGGATCAGACAAGGAAGAAGGATACGAAAGTGATGGTGAAAAAGGAGAAATTGATGCAAATAGCGAAGTTTTTGCATTGTTGAGAAGAAGAGTGGATCGAATGGAACATGCCATTGGTAGCATCGTGTCCAAAATCGATTGTGTTCTGGATAAATTAGAAGCTATAGAAATTGCGAAAGCTAAACGAAGAGAAAATATTGGTCTATTAATAGACAATATAGCAGCGGTTAGATTTAAACTGATTTTAAATAATTTTTTTAAATTATTAACATCAATTAAATAGTCTGGAAGTGGATCACAAGATGCTCAGCAGCAAATGGAAAAAATTGTCAAGGATGAGATGACAAAATGGGATAAAGAACACTTCGCCCCAAAATCAATGTTTTGAACGTTTAAATTTGGAATTCTCGAAGGAACTTTTTAAAAAATATGTGAAACTATTTAATGACACAAAACCAGAACCAATATTATTTGTAATGTGATAATTAGATGTAGAAATATGTGGTAAAAAAGTTTAAATGATGTTTCGTATTTGAGTATTCCTCAACGCAAATGTGAATGTCAACAGAGAACAAAACGAATAAAAAAATTTCGAATATCAATCTGTATTCATTATATATATATATATATATATATATATATATATATATATATATATATATATATATACACATATACATACAATATTCTATAAATTCTACCGAATGTTTGGCGTTAATATGTTTGTAGATCGTTTTTTTAATTTTTAGACCATAATTTTTACAATATTCTATAAATTCTACCGAATGTTTGGCGTTAATATGTTTGTAGTTCGTTTTTTCAATTTTTCTCAATAAAGTTTTTTGGTGAACGAATATTTCCCTATATAAACAGCAAAAAGCACTGATGATTCATTCGGAATCAAAATATGGCCTTATTTGCAGCATGAATTCGGAAAATAAGTTA
>NW_008704084.1:2421697-2458805 GCF_000326865.2 Helobdella robusta | reverse complement strand
CAACTACAAGCATATTCACGCCAAACATTCGCTAGAATTTATAAAATATTGTAAATATATAATATATATATATATATATATATATATATATATATATATATATACTGGGTCTCCGGGGACCCTTCGCACCCTCTTTTGCCGGATACTGGTAGAAGGTATAAGTTGTGATGGAAGGGGGATAATGGTACGGGAGGAGTTGGTGTGATGGCAAGAGAAGAGTTGGTGAAGAAGGTGTTGGAAGTGAGGCGGAAAAGCAATGATGTCGTAATTGTGGTGGTGATGGTGTTTGGAAAGGTAACAAAGTAGGAAACAAAGTAGGAAGGAAAAGAAGAAGGATAGGTTTTATGATGATGTTTCTAACGAGATTGGGCAAGCGGGGTTGGATGAGTTTGTTGTGTTGTTGGGTGATTTGAATGGTCATGTGAGGGCGGATGCAGACGGATATGAAGGTGTACATGGGGGATGGGGATATGGTATACGGAATGAGGAAGGGCGTAAATTGTTGGAGTTGGCGGATGCACATAGTATGGTGGTGGGAAATACCTGGTTTACAAGGGAATCAGCACGATTAATTACATATAGGTCAGGGGAGCATAGGTCAATGATAGATTATATATTGATAAGGGCAAAGCATAGAAAGTATGTAAGGAATGTGAAGGCGATACCTGGTATGTTGCAGCATAGTATGGTTGTGATGGATGTGGCTTCAAAAAAAATGGGGAGGAGGAAGAAATATAAGTTTGTGGCAAAGATAAAGACATGGAAGTTACAAGATGCAGAGGTGAGGAAAGCATTTGAAGTGAAGGTGGCTGAAAGTTGGGAGAGTGGTAAGGATGGAAATGTTTGGGAGAGATATAGGAACTGTGTGTTGACTACGGCAGATACAGTAAGTGGATGGACGAAAGGAAAGTGTAGGCATGGTGAGACGTGGTGGTGGGATGAAGATATAAAAAAGGTTTTGGAGGTCAAGAAGGAGAGGTTTAAGGTGTGGAGAAGGGACATGACGGAGGAAGCGGAGTTTGAGTATAGAAAGACTAAGAAGGTTGCAAAACGGGCAGTGGCAACTGCAATGACGAAAGCATCAGATAGGTTAATGAAGGAAATGGAATTTGATGTGAGTTCGAAGAAAATGTTCAAAGTAGCAAAGCAGTCAATGAAGGATAGAAAAGATGTTATAGGGAATGGATATGTTTGGGATGGATCAGACAAGTTGTGCATAGATGAGGAGGAAAAAGCTTAGGTGTGGAAAGCCCATATGGAAAGGTTGATGAATGAAGAAAATGAGTGGGATGGAGAGATGTGGAATCCGCGGTCACACACGGATCCATAGAGAAGGTGATGATGGAGGAAGTAGAGAAAGCAGTTAGAGAAATGAAACTAGGTAAGGCGACAGGGGTTTCGGAAGTGGCGACGGAACATAAGGCGAGTGGGGTGATAGGAATTGAAGTTATGATGAGAATTGCTAACAGTATGTTTGATGATGAAGGTATACCTGAGGATTGGCGACACAGTGTGTTGGTGCCGTTGTATAAGGGCAAAGGAAATGTGAGAGATTGTGGGTCATATAGGGGTGTGAAATTGCTAGAGCATGGAATGAAGGTAGTGGAGAGGGTGCTTGATAAGAGGTTGAGAAATATGGTGACAGTTAATGAAATGCAGTGTGGGTAGGAGAACGGTGGATGCGTTGTTCATAGTGAGAATGTTGCAGGAGAATTATAGAAAGAAACGAAGATTGTACATGTGTTTTGTGGATCTAGAAAAGGCTTTTGATCGAGTACCGGGGAAGGACATTGAATGGGCGTTGAGGAAGAAAAGAGTGAATGAGAAACTTGTTAAAGCTGTGATGCAGCTGTATGAAGGGGCGAAGACAAAAGTGAGGGTCGGAGGAGGGATGTGTTAAGGTAGGAGTGCATCAAGGATCAGTGTTATCAACGTTTTTGTTTGCAATTGTGATGGATGCTGTGTGTGGAAACATAATGGAGGGGTTGTTATTTGAGATTTTGTATGCAGATGATTTAGTCTTGATGGCTGATAGCATAAAAGAATTGCAGTTAAAATTTAACAGATGGAAAAGTGTTATCGAAAAGAGAGGGTTAAAAGTTAAAAGTGGTACGTGACAGGAGAGTGAAAGCTAACTCGGTATTGTATGGTATGGAGAATTTATATAGCGCCCCTCTAAGTAAAACTCAGAGGCGCTGTTCGAGAAGCTGCCGGTCAAAAAAGTGATGTTTAAGTCGTTTTCGGAACATGTCTCTTTCATCCATACTACCAACGACACCATCGGGCAGTTTATTCCAAACATCCGCTGTAGCCACGGAGAAACGACGCTGTCCATAATTTTCTGTCCTGGACCTAGGAACAACGAGTTTCTTTTTGGCAGAGGATCTGAGTTTTCGCCCCCCGGCAGCCGTAGGGAAATGCACGATCAGCTGTTGAAGATATCGAGGACCAAGCCCCATCAAACTATCTCTTGTAAACATTGCTATTCTGAATTCGATTCTATAACAAACTGGCAACCAGTGAAGCTCATTTCGCATATATGATGAAACAGATTTATATTTGTGTATAGGATGTCAGAAGTTGGTGCAAAAGAGATTGAGTGGTGTGAGGGGGGCACTGAAAAAGGTGGAAGGCACGTTCAAATGTAAGAAATGTGTTCATGGTGTGATTAATAGGACGGACGCAAGGACGGGGTTGAGTGGTGGTATTGAAAGAGTGGAAAGCTTTGTTTATTTAGGGGTTAAGCTGAACGCGGATGGAGGATGTTTGAGCGCTGTTACGGCAAGAGTTCATGTTGGATGAATGAAATTTAGGGAACTGAGTGGGGTATTGTGTGGAAAGAAATGGTCAGTGAAGATGAAAGGGAGGGTATATAAGGAATGTGTGAGAGCAGCGATGGTATATGGTGGTGAAACTTGGGTGCTTAGGAGAGAGGAGGAAAGTGTACTGCAGAGGGCTGAAAGAGCTATGGTGAGGATAATGTGTGGGGCTAAAGTGAAGGATAGGAGGAGTAGTACAGAGTTGATGAGGACATAAAGACATTGATAAGGAGATCGATATTGCGGTGGTATGGATATGTGTTGAGAAGGGATGAAAGGGTCGGGATTAGGCGAGCGTTGGAGTTCGAAGTTGAAGGAGTAATAGGAGGGGGTCGTCCGCGATTGGGATGGAGAGAGCAGGTGGAGGACAGAGTGAAAGCGGGGTTGCGTGATACTGAGGCGAGTGACAGATGTGAATGGCGTCGAGAGATATTTTGATTTCATCATAGGTAGCCAAACGGCAATTCCCGATCTCGGGGAAAATGTCGTCTAAACGTGTGTGTTTATTTTGCATATTTTATATTTTGATATTATTTTGGATAGGGGCAAAAGGACTTTGGTCTTACTTTATCATTATGTTATATTATGTTATGTTAAGATTTTTTGTTTGACTTGTTTTGTTTAAATTCTATAAAGTCTAACTGTCTGAATCAAAGAAAATGACAAAATCAAAAATTATTTAAACATCGTTGTGACAAGACTACAGTAATGATGTATGTAAATTAAAAGTAAACCTACGTAGTGGTCAAAAGCTTTCCGGTGTAATCCAATCCAGACCTTACTTCATTGCAGAAGTTTGAATAGGAACCGTCTACACGTTCAGCTGCATTGGTTTACATTCGAAAGATCACAAATTATTACATGAAATATTTGTTTCATTTATTATTATTATCAATGTTCTTAATATTACGAATGCTTTTTATAAGTAATATATCTCTACAGCGTACACCTAAAACGAGCTTAACTATAATAACCAATTTCTTTGTTACTTGTTTATACAATTACAATTGAAAATTCAAATACACGTATACTAGTATGTTTATAATATTGCATTTGTATAGTACAAAAGTGTGATGCAAACAGAGGCGGACAACGCTGACAGGATGGGCAAAATTTGTTTAAATGCTGAAACTATAAAATTTGACCGAGAAGGGAAATATCATCGCAATGAGCAACAACATCTCCATCATAATCATAACACCGTGGGATAGTTGAAAAAGCTATCAAAACATTTCAGCGATTCAAGAAAAAAGTTTATAAAACTTGAATGTATTGCCTTAATAGGTTTTGCTTAAAACTAATCAGTGATAATACAGGATCCAATCCAGTGTCAATGCTGGAACAACAAGCGAGTTACTCTTCATCCAATCCTTTCTATATTTAAAAAATATGGTCCATGGAAAATTTTGATCACAGTGTTTCTATCATTTTTGTTTCTAAAGGCATTTAATTAGCTATACAATATAAAACATGAAAAATGTTGTTCCTAATGAGTATTATTTTGATGATTTGATTTCAAATTTAAAATATCATAAACCAGATTAGGGGTAAGAGGCAGGATGACCTCATTCAGTTCTCACAGAAAAAGTCCTTGCAATGGACTGAAAAAGGGGAAAAGGTTGGCTGCAAAAGCCGGCATGAAGATATAGACAAATAGTCAAATATTGAATGCGAAAGATTTATAAAAATACAGTGATGCAAAATTAAATAATATTGAAGTTTTTAGAAAGAAAAATCCCAATCTCGAATGATCAGAAAAAGATTTAAATTAGTAGATAAAATAAAGCTTTGTATAAATCAAATCATCATTTATTTCTTTTAAACCTAAACAAACAAAATTCTATGAAACTTTTATCATCCGAATATAATTCAAGTAAACATTTCAAGTAATGACAACAATGATAATTATGACCTTTTAGCTTGGTCGACGAAAGAAAATGGTATTCGGGAAATATTAAGAATGTTTGAGAAAGTTTAAAGACAAATTTTTTATCCGAGAACGATAAGATTGGATGTGTACCATTTGGGCATATTATAATTGTTCTGCCTGGTGATATAAAATTATTTATTGAAAAATAATAGCATAGCTTATTATGTAACTATTATTATGCACACTGACAAGTTGTAAAACAAGGTGCATAGATGTGAAAATATTAAAAAAAATTATACTTGAAAAAATTTACCCATTTTTAAAATTTAAAAAAAAACACCATTTTATTTTTTTTATATGTTGTTTAAGCTATAAAAGCACCATACAATACAAAAAAAATTTAACTTTTTGTTTTTCATGGTTAAAAATGGCGCCAAACGAATTGAGTTTTCAATTTTTTGACATTTTGACAATTAAAGGATCAAAAAATGAACAGATGTAACAAAAATTTGGCTCATCAATCAAGGCTATGAAGTACTCTTAATACATAATGAAACAATTAATTGTTTTGCGATAAATTTGTATTAGGAGCAATGACGCTTCGAAAACTTAAACATTTTCAAAACATAAAATTTAAAAAGATTTTTAAGATTGTCAAAAATGCAATTATTAATGAAAATCACAGCACGCTCCGCGTTAGTTAACTTCCTGTGTAATATTTCAATTTTTCTAACGTAGATAGCAATGTTCTCTCTAAGCTGAGCGACTGCGCAGTAGTTTGAACATGCTAGCGCAGCTTATTTTTCTTCTGCGCTGTAAATCATACTAACCCGATATAGGAAAAATAAAAGTTTACACAATTTTTTCTTCAATTTTATATAACCAAACTTCCGTGTTTTCAATTTTTTTAAATAAGGGCTACATCGCTAGTCATATTTTGCTGCATTTATCTTCGTGTTTACTTCCGACGAAAATGTGAAAGCTATATAAAATATTCATTAATAACAACATAAAATTGATTTGTAGAAATTTCTGATAATTACTGATTAAATTAGTTTTTGCGATCTAATTTAAATTTTTGTTATGAAGCGACTACGTGAAGATACCGATGGCTCATCAAAAACTAGCAAGGTGGCAAATAGTTTCAAAGAAGCATGGTTAAGTTAAAAAAATGTTCAAACCTGAGACAGACCGTTGATTCAAAAGGTTTGAAACACAAGCAGTAAGAAAATATTTTTGATTTTTTAGAAGATGTTGGTTTGATTTGTAAAATACGCTCTGAAGCCAAAGCATGCAATGAATTTTCAAGTGGCAAAAAATGAAAAATGTGGAAATTAGATTATCAAAATTACAAAATTCAGAAAAATAAGCTTCTTAGAGTGATGCCGTTGGAACACTTTTATCAACAGACTACAAAGATACAAATTCGAGTTAAATTTTGAGGTTATTGAACGATTGTATCAACATTTGCAGGAAAGGTTTTCGGCTGATTAATTAAAAGAATGGGTGGCGTTTGATACACAGGCAGTCATAATCAAAATGATTATGAATTTAGAAAA
This sequence comes from Helobdella robusta, assembly GCF_000326865.2. NCBI lineage: Eukaryota > Metazoa > Annelida > Clitellata > Rhynchobdellida > Glossiphoniidae > Helobdella > Helobdella robusta. The sequence continues at coordinate 2,452,557 of NW_008704084.1, read as the reverse complement.
AGAGAATTAAATGTATTAGTTGAAAAATACAAACATTTGCTTCAAGGGAGAAATTCTTTCTGAATATTATGATTTTAAATTACTTTAAAAAAAACTTGAATTTGGGAATATGAAAAAGTTCCATGATGAGATTGATTTTGTGCTAATAGAAGAAGTTTACTACTACGAAAAAATTTATTGATATATATGGTAATTCGAATAAAGTTTTGTCTAACGAGTGGGTATCAAGTCGACATTGATGAAGTTTATAAATTCTGGAAAACCAACAAGTGCAGAAAAGAAACTAGCGTACAAAATTTATTTAAAGCATATCTTTTAATCTTTTGAATTTTAACATTTTTAACTTAATTATACATATATTATAATAAATATATAAATAAACGCTTATTTATGTGTTTACGTATTTATGTATTTGGTAGCATTTTGTTACAAATAAAGCTTTTTGACTACCGCAAATTTCCTCAGACTGTTGAAATAATTGTCAGTTAATTTAATTTTTGCACAGTGCTTTTCTTCCTTAGAGGGAACATTAGTAGGTGGTAAATCATTGTCAAGTTTATTGAGTTCAAAACCAAAATTTTTATTTATTTCAAGCATGATGGAACATTTAAGCATGATAGAACAAAAAAGCTTTTTTCGGAATTCCTATACCATCTTCGTTGTTCGAATTGATACGTTGTGTATGTGGCCGAATGGTCAAGTATACCAAAAACTGGATCTGCCTTATCCTGGTTTTAATCTTATCTTTCTAATCGTTTTTAAAACATTAAACTTGACTCCCACTCTTCTTTTAACTTCACCTTATCTACTAGAGTTCCTCAAGGGTCTGTCCCACTTGTTTCACCACTTATACCTTTCCTATTTCTAATATCATTAGAAAACTTTTGGCTTACTCTTTTATCAACATGTATAATAGCTAAAATTCCCACCTTTCATCATATATCTCAGCTTGACAACTTAAATGCATGTACTATGGCCATAAACGATTGGCATTTATCAAACTATCTTCAGCTAAATCCCCACAAATCTGAAGCGATGTTTCTTGGCACTCCGCAACAGCTTATCAAATGTTTCCCCCATCACACGTTTTATTGGCTGATTCTTCTCTCTCCTCGACCTCTAAACTTAAATTTTTAGGCTTAACTTTTGACTCTTTTCTATCTTTTAATTCTCATGTCTTAGCTTTGATCAAATCTTGTAACTATTATACGTGGACTATTCGTCATATTCCTAAATTCCTCACTGAAGATATTGCTTCTGCACTGGCTCGATGTCTCGTACCATCAGGTTTAGATTATTGTAATTCTCTTCTCAACGGTCTTCCTTCCTACCTTTTAACTTTACTTCAAAGAGCTCAAAATAGAGTTACAAAAGTTGTTTTAAATATCAGTAATTTATCTTCCAGCACAAATTCACTCATTCAACTACATTGGTTACCAGTACGTCAATGCATTATATTTAAACTAGCTGTCCTCTCGTACAAGTTATTTAACACATCTCAACCATCATATCTTCCTCAAATTATATCGCGTCGTTCATCAACTCGTTAACTTCGATGGTCTTCATATACACAGTTGCATCAACCTGTCAGCAATTCATTGGTTGTCAACAAATGTTTTACGCACAGCTCTTCTTCAATATGGAATGGTTTGCTGGCCATTATTCGTCAACAACCAACCATCAAATTTTTTAGGAAACGATTAAAGAACTTTTTGTTTATCCAGGCCTACGAAAACGTCAAAAGTCATTGATTATCCAAGCGTCCTTGAAGCTAAGCATAGGACGCGATATAAATTAATAATAATAATAACGGTCATTTTCTGACTTAATGAAAAACTGCTCACAACGGGGGGCCATTGCCCCCGGCCTCCCTAGATCCGCCACTATAGAAAGCGATATTACATTAAAAAATGAATTCAATTTGTTTATCATACAGTCAATAGATAACATGCTATATTTGACATTTGTATTGATTAATTTTGGTCAAGCGGTTTATATTTGATGAGTTTTTTTTTTCATCTTATCAGCTCCGTTAAAATGTTGATCAACCTTTTTGACAAACGAAACTCAAACAATAATTATATTTTTAAAGCGGACTCAATGAATTATATCAATAATCAGTTTGAAAAATTTAGAATGATATTGAACTTACCGATTTACATTTTCGCAGGTGATACGAAGTTCACCTGGGTAACTAGTATTTTTATAATAATTTTATTTTTTCGATAAAATACATTAAGATACTTACTGTTGAAAATTGAAAAAAATGGAGATGGTCTGGTCAGGCGTGGATTATGGTTCAGGTTGACAAAGAATGACCGACATATATACATGAAGATTATATATTATATAGATTGATCTACGTGTGTAAGCGCGTATGCATTGTATGCACGTGCGTGATGGCATTAAGACAAAAAAGTTTATAAAGAAGCAACGGCTAGATAGGTATATAAGCCACCAACTGTAGCAGGTCGATTCTCCTTTTTGCATTTTATAAAATTATATTTATAAGTGTGTCTAGTATAAACATCTATCATGGGCTGTCAGCAATCAACAAGCAAAAGTTTGGAAGTGGATTATTCAAAAGAAGATTGGTTTGCTTTCTTAGTACGCACTCAAAACATGGGAGCTAATGGATTTAAAAAAGTCAAAAGTGAACCGCTTCTTAATAATTTAAATTATTTAAATAACGATGATGTACTGACAATCAGAGAAAAGCAACTGGTTAGAGAGTCATGGACACTTCTGTCAATCAAACTCAAGTCTTTGGGTAAACAGGTTTGTTCGTTGTATATTGTATTATTTGAGAGGAAGCAAACAATTGACTACAGAACTGCTGTTAAACATCTCATATCGATAACTTGAAATATAATGAATAAATAAACAAATGAATAAATAACTAAAATTCCTTATTAAATAGAACGTAGAATTAAGATGAATATTGAATGATGGTGCTAAAATCATATTGAATCATGAGAACGTGAAATTTTTTTAGTTTTGTTGCCATAGAAAAAGAAATATATTAGGAATTTGTTTAAATGATTGAAAATAATGACTTCTCAAAAGTGAATAAGCATAGAATGAAACGAAGGTAGCAACTTGTTAATGAACATTTTTGAATTTTAATGTTGTCCAAAGAATTTAATTGGAACATTCGGATAATGGTTAACTATTTTAAACAAATTGAATGGCATTCGTCACTCCCTTGAAAACGATCACTAATTAATTGAATGAGGCGTACAAAGAAATACGGATGCAGCGTTCAACATTAAACATGAATAGCTTTAATTACAAAAGCATGTAAATTGCTATCAAGAATCACTTTGTATTGCTTTAAATCTTGTCTCGACCGGTAATTTAATTAAAGAGATGAGGTTAGTTGGCTCACTCTGTGAGTCAACATATCCTTTGCTTTTCAAGTGTCTATATATAAAACGACAATTTAATGATATTTAAAACAAAAAAAATAAAGAGTTGATTTCGTTTCACAGAAAGTCAGCAAAAAAGAAACGCTGTAAACTTGAAATATAAATTGGAAAAAATAACGAATATAAGCACAAATGTTGCCTCAATCAGACAAATATAAGCACACACAAACACACACCACGCACACATACACACGCACAAGCACGCACAAACGTACGCATATACACATCTTTCCAGCCATTAACTTACTTTCGGCAATGAAAGCATACAAATAATGCATACAAACATCATCACAAACAATACATACAAACATCAACACAAACATTGCACACAAACATCAACACAAACAATGCATACAAACATCAACACAAACAATGCATACAAACATCAACACAAACAATGTGTGCACATACACATTAACAACACATACTACAGCATAAACTTTGAAAGCATGAAACAATCAATGAGATATCCTCTTATGAAGACGTTGGGACGGAATGAGAATTCATGTCTATCCATTACATCTCCAGCTTGTTAGCGACCACGCTATAAAAGAAAACTGTGTTTCATAGTGAACTAAATTGAACATTATATTTAACTGTTCCATCGTGCTGTTATTCATCAATTCATGGGTTAAAAAATAAAAAAATGTTAAAAAAATCATAAAAGACAAAACTATGGAAAACAAGCCATCTCAAAAAGTGTATTCTTACAAATAAAAGTGGGAAATAATTTTGAGTATATATAAAAATAAATGAAGAAAGTATTGTAAAATTGTTCTTACCACATTAAGATTCCTTTCTTCTAATGACGTTTCCATTAAATTAGTCATAACTCATTACAGACAACGTAGTAAAATTTGTATAATAAATTTGTTGAAGAAAATATAAGCACAGCAATACAGTAAACTTGAGGTCCTTGCATTGCCTCAAAATTGTGATAAGAGCAATCATTGATAATTGAGCGGATAAGATAACAAAACAACTGTAAATTTGTAAGAATTGAGGATATAACAATTTTTTATAAACGAGTGATCAACTTGATAATAGTCTCTGGCTGTTATGATCCATATGGCGTCAGACAAAAAAACTAATTATGCTGAAATTTTATGCAAGAATTCATGAAATAAAATAATTAAAAAATACTCTAAAAATAAAAAAGTATCTTTTGCAAATTTTTTGCAAAATTCAGAATTTGAAAAAAATTATTTTTGATTTATCAAGATAAATCAAATTTCTCATACCAAAGTACGTCATCTGAAACGTTTAAAATACAATCGCTGGCCGAATAAATTTATTATGCAGCCGGCTCCGCAGGCCGTATATTGGCCAAACCTGCATTGGAAAATGAAAACGTGAAAATATAAAAACAAAAACTATGCATAGTAAATATAAAGAGGCAGTTTTGTCTCCAAAAATTTTAAGATGTTTTCAAAAATTCATGTTCTCATTAATATGTAACCACAATATTTTAGCATTACATAATTTAGCAAAAAACATGTTTAACTTACATGTTTGGATCATATTAATATATAGGTGGTTTTCAAATATGAGCTGTTTTTCAGATCATTCAACACAATCTTACTTAAGCAAACTCGTAGTACATACATTAACTGACAATTGTTAAATGGAACCATTTTAATGTTAAATATATATAGAAGATACAATTCAGTCGTGCTTTTCATCTTTTAACATATCAGACGTATTTTTATCATCACCCAGTTTACGACATAGCATTTTGCCTAAAATAAACTTAAAAATGTATACAACAATATTTTGGTGATGTTAAGAAACACATTTAATTCCACCCATTAAATATCTACAATCATTGTATATTTTGGACTTCTTTCTATACATTAATATTTTACATTAAGCATTTTAATTTTAAATAATATCACATTTGAAACCACACAGAACAATTTGATCTTAGTCAAAAAATAACATCAATTAAAATTTATTAATTTAATAACTTAATTTTTAAAATATCATTTTAGTATAATAAACATAAATAATTGTTAAAAATTGTTATGAATAATAAAATTATTTTATAAAAACTACAGGTTTTCCTGAGAATATTTGAATTAAGACCATCAACGAAAAATTTATTTCCATTTAAGACCGTATGGGGTGACAAGTTAATAAAGCATCCATTATTTCTAACCCACTCAAAAAGATTCGTCAAAGTGATTGGATGTGTAGTCGATCGATTGGATTACCTGCAAGAAGAATGTGCTCAACCACTAATTGAACTTGGTAAGAAGCACGTTAGTATAGAAGGATTCCTGCCTGATTATTACGACGTATATATTAGGGCCATCATTAGCATATGGAAACAAGAACTAAAAGATGTTTACACTAACGAATTATCTGAAGCTTGGCATAAAGTGCTGGTGTACATAGTGAGCAAGCTGAAAGAGGGATATGAAACCGAATGGAAAGTGGCAACATACTTCAATCCACAATAATTTGCCTGTTTTGTTCAAAGAGCAAGCCTTCACAATAAAAACTGCAGTCTGCCTGGAAATTGGTGTTGTAATATGCCATCAGATTGGACATTCCACGAAAATTATTAAACATTTAAATTGAACAAAATTCAAAAATTCATTTAAATTAAACAAAATTCGTTACAAAATAATGGTAACAACTACTTAAGAATAATTATTTTGCATGTCTGTAATGGTAAACTAAAGTTTAATGTACAATTATTATTTGTTGACTAAAATTATTTATTATTTACATCAAACGAAAACTTTAAATTTTAAATACTTTTAAAAAATTCAGTAGAAGATGCTCTGATTTGTATAGATATTTTTGTTAATCTTGACATCATGTATACACACAAACACAGACAGGCAAAAACACTCAAACACATGCACATTTTAATATATATATATATATATATATATATATATATATATATATATATATATATATATATATGCACATTTATTAATGAAAAAAAATTTATTTTAACTTATATTATAATTTTATTTTTAATTAAATTATAACAATCTGAGTATATACTTTATTTCAACTATTATTTAAATAATTTAAATGCTTTGTATATGTATGAGTGTATGTATATATAATTATATATGCCTATGTTTACTGATAATTCAATTAATGTATATATATATGCGTGTATGTTTATATAAATACATTTTGGGTTTAACTTTTCACTAACAACCTATTTCTTTTAACAATTATAAAAGTGATAAAAGGTGGTCGGACTAGACAAACTTTTTTGGTTTTTTTCTCAATCAACCTTATAATTTTCTTCTATTTATGTCATTATTTGTTGCATAAATTATTTGAGATTATTAAATAAAAGGAATTTGATTTGATTTAATTAAAATATATCTTTATAGCTAGAATTATTTATTTCAGTATGTTTATTTTTCGTTATTTTGGTTTTTGAAGGCAAATTATTAATATATAAGCCTAAGAGAATTTTTCATTTAATTAATGAAAATAGCTCCAGTTCGGAATCATCTGATGTTCAATTGTTTTTTTTTCCCAGTTTTTAGTTGTCCATTTTTCGTTTCATTAAAAAGTTTTTACTAGTATATTTTTAAAGTACTGTTATCACTATCATCATTAAAATAATCATATCTAAAAGTCTCAATTGTGGCTGTATCTCTTGATTCATCAAAAATGTTCGTTCCTCTGAGTTGTTTTCTAAATTTCTAATGCCAACCATTCCGAATTAGACTGGGCATCCGAAATATTCCTCCAATGTTCCGCCCCAGAATGTGCAAACGTTTGTGAAACCAATATAAAAATATTGAAATAACAATATAATTTCAAAATTTTATCAAATAGTAATATAAACAAAAAACCTATCGTCAGAGATGATGACAACAAAAATTACAAAAAATTACGGTCATGCCAATCTCTTCGATGTACCTACCGCATCGGAAGTGACGCTTTCTTGAACATCGAAATTGATAGCACATCATAAAAGCCCATAATTTTTATTTGAAGTTTGCAGTCTACGCATTAAAATTTCTTAAATGCCAACGTTTATAACGAAATTTCGTTTGGGAAGCAATCATGCAGGAGTGAAGCGCCGCCCGAATATTGAGTCGATTGGTTGTTCAGGTAAGCAAATAAAAAATGCCATTGAAATTGTAAAAAAAAAATCAGTGACGGATCTAGATGGCCCCCACCCGTTGTAAGCAGTATTGTCATTAAAAATGAGTATAACTCAGTTTTTGCACAAAAAAGCACCATTTTATGTAGAACATCGAAAAATCGACCAAAAATAGACGTGATTAAGCAATAATAGGTCGCCAGCGTAATTTCGACCACACTACGACAAATCTTTGCTTACGTTTCAAAATTTTACCAAACTTTTTAAGACCCGCTACTAATAATGAGAATAAACAGGTCTGTGGTCTTACTGGTCAGAGTGGCAACCAAAAACATGTTGATAAATTTATAAATTTGACTTGAATAAGTAAAAGTAAAATGCTATATAAACAAGCACTTGTTTGGCAGATAGTTTTTCATTTTGCCTTATTATTGATAACCGCTTAATATTAAAATTAGTATGTTTTTTTGTTAAATGTCTAACTGTCGTGACTACCACAACCACCCTTGGCACCAACCTTGTTCCTAACCCCCCCCCCCTCCCCTTAATCACAACACTCCGTCAAATGATGATGATAAAAAAATTCTAAAAGCACTAAAATCCATGATTTTTTCATCTGACTACGGAGAACGTTAATTTTTAAAAAAATTTCATTTTATTTTGAAAATTTTTTTAGTATTGTGTTTTTTAGAGGATAATTATGTCCAGGGATAAGCAATCATTTTTAATACTAAAAATAAATAATAGTAATGTGAATAAAATAACTTTTTTTCGCTATGTTTTGAAACATAAAAATAAAGTAATTTCACTAAGAAAGCAATTATATTGACTGATTTTAAGCGTTTTTTAAACTAATTTTTATTAAGTAGCGATAATAAAGTTTAGTTATGATGCCAAAGTTGGTAAATTTTTCTGGGATTCGGAACCCGGAGTCGGAATCGGAAATTTTTACCAGGAATCGAATTTTTTCGAGGGGTCAAAATTGGAGTCGAAGTCGGATATTTTTCATCCGACTCCGACACGCCGTTTAAAACTTTCCATTAAGATAACTTTATCGACACCATCAACAAAATCATAAAACAACAGGCCATAGAGACTCTTCTGTCATAATCCAATCATCCACACAGACTCCTTCATTCCATCAAAAAAAACAAGGGTGACTTAGTACACACAAAAGAGTTAAACACTTCAATGCTATTTACAGATATTGAAATAATAAATATATTTATATACACTGTGACAAATTTAATGGAATAATTAAAAAAATATGTAGAGTTGAAGTCCTCGTGAGCGCTGTTCGTGTCAAAAAGACCGAACTTTCCAAGCTACACGGCGTACACACACGGGTTATGTATGCACGCGCAACAACACATCATACGCGCATGGCCTCTTTGAGTTTCGGACAGATAGCATTCGAACCAGGCCATTGCGTAACTGCACGAGACATGGCACTTCTACCAACTGAGCTACTCGCCGACCTCGATTACGTCCACAACGACATTTACGATACAACTCGCCGATTACTATACACAAATAAAAAAAACCAATTCTATTATTTGGCTAAAATTTGAACACACAATTAATAACAGCTAAAATATATAGTTTGATATTAGAACATACAAAACTTACTCATAATTATTTGTTAAATAAATCTGAGTAGCCAAAAAGTTGGTTATATAGAGACAAACCGACTATACAACGTAATGTTATATCTGCTGCAATAGTCGAAATGCTGTTTTGCAAATTACGCTATATAATTTCAATATCTTATTATTATCATGATTTATAATTCTAAATTTGCTGTACCTAAATAAGTTGTGGAGAAAGAAATGTTGGTGGTTGGATGATCGAGTTGAGCTGTGTATTTGCGAACAAGACCGTGCGATATCTAGAGCAATTCTTTGGTTTGCGAATAGTCCAGTGTTTCTATTACTGTTGGCATTGAAATAAACGTTTAAACAAGTCTGTGCTTAAAGCAATTGCATTTGTCTATCCTAAATCAGTGAACCTACAGTAGATTGAATATCTTGACGATTATGCAAGTTGCAACAATATAATAACCTGCATAAACTCAAAAAACATCAAAATTTTTAATAAAATTTATTATAAAACAGATCAATGCCACGCGGTATAAGGAATTTGAAAATCATACTGGCAAACAGTTGTATCATTAAGAGAGCCTAAATGCCGTTAATTTAAGTAGAAAATTAACAGTGAAACAAAAACGTAATTGCAAATTTCAAAATCTAATATTGATAATAATTCAAAACTTAACAAAAAAAATCAAAAGTTTCTTGTTAAAATTAATCATCCAATTGAGATAACGAAAATCTCCTCCAACAAAGCAACTTTTTGAACCAATATTAGTAATAACCACATATATGAACTACATAATTAAATTTAAATAACCCATCCTAATATTGACTAAGTTGACAACCATGTTTCGACCAAAAACGAATGAACAGACTACATCATATTTTGAACAATATTAAAATCTATTCAATGATCTCTGTATTATACAATTCATATTAATAGCTAAAAACGACACTGCTGGGCTTTTGATTTTCATCAGTTCTGTTTTTCAATTTTTGAAATTTATTACAAAATACTACTAACAATTAATCCTGTAATCATGACAGTTCTATCAATGGGACAAGTTCCTTTGCTTATCTAACAGTAAACTAACAGAGAACTAATTAAATTTCGTGACTTTTCTTTTTTAAAGGTCATTTATAATTTGGAATATTAAAAAAATAAATGAAACAAAATTTAGCCAAACTAAATAGTTAAAAAAACATTACCATCTAAATAAATATAAATAAGTATATCTTGGAAACAAATGATGACTGAGTTAACATAAAGGTGTAAAAGTTTAGAAATGAAAGAAAAATGTGAAGTGTAGTGATTAAAACAAATATTCGACTTGATAATTAATCAAAAATAAATAAATAAATAAAAATACATTAACTTTTTGATTTCAATTCCCAACCAAAAACAAAATTTATTTGGAAATGAAAAATATTCAGATAATCAAAAAAAAAATATTTATAAGTATTTCAGTGAATGTATGAAACGTTTTTAGAAAGAATTTTCAAAAAACTGACTGAAAGAATGTTTTAAAAGCAACATAATCATTAATTTTTTCGTTATCACATGCAATGCATATGATGCTTGGATTTACGCATATCTACTTGTGCACAGGGTTTGCATTGTTGATACTGCTGAGAAATAATAATAATGATTACTGTTATATTTATTATTATCATTATGATGATATCGTTTTAACAGCCACGTCTGAGCAGAATGCAGCACAGATGTTTGAAGATGGGAACACCAGACTGGCCGATCATGAATTCAAAGTCAACATCAGCAAAACCAAAGCAATGAACACTGGTGAACCCATCTAATCCACAGCTACTGGACGATGGCCCTGTTTAGTTTATAAAGCTGGTGTAGGTAACAATTCAATCAAGTGTCAGCAGTGTAACCAGTGGTGTCACAAACGTTGTTCAAAAATAATTGGTACTTTATCTAAAGTGTCCAATTTTGTTTGTCCTGCTTGCATCAATTGACAACAACAAATTCGAAATAGCAATGTTTTTGAAGCCATTAAAATAAAGAAAGTCACATCGTTTCAATATCTAGGGGATGTTCTAGATTGTACTGGAACAGCTGAAGCTGCCGTTCGAGCACGCATACGTGCAGCCTGGAATAAATGGCATCTCCTTGCCTCTATATTGATGCGGCATGACATCCCACTACCACTACGATCAAGACTTTATAAATCTGTGATACGTCCGGTCTTGTTATATGGTGCAGAAACATGGCCAATGACAACCAAACTGGAACAACAACTTCAACGAACTGACATGAAAATGCTCCGATGGATGCAACGAATTAGTCAGAAGGACCACATCAAATCTACCGAAATCTTGCGTCGTGCTGGTTTAGATGGTCATGTCAAACAAAGTGGAAACAGTGCCATAATTTCTCTTGCAGATGTTGAAGTACCTGACACACGTCCCAAAGGCCGTCCAAAGAAGTCCTGGTCGCAAACAATCGAGCAAGACATGAAGGCTCCAAATTTAAATGAAATAGATACAACTGATCGTCTAATTTGGCGCAAAAAGTTGATGGCAAAGAAAAAAATGTCCTACCTCGGGAAACTGGGTCTCTGGACGCTAAACGAAGATTGATTGATTGATTATCATTATTATTATTATTACATCCGCTCTGGCAAGATATACCGAAAGACACAACAAGATATTGGCCGTGATCATCAATTGGCTGAAAATATCCGCTCCAGCCAATTGCCGCATATTTGCAGATTTAAAGTTTGAGGGTATTCGCCCAATATCTCAATTATTCAACACTTTACGACCCGATATCGCCATACTTCATAATAACAAAATTGAGATTCTAGAATTCACTGTATGCCATGAAACCAATCTAAAATCCTCCAGGCAATACAAGAGAAATAAATACCCTAATAATTTGCATTGTTGTTTAAATAAAGACTATAAACATTGTTCAATAGTTATAAACTCATTCGAAATAACGCCTATTGGTTTTTACAATAATTTTAATTTTTCACTGTTTAAAGTTCCATGGCCGCTATCATTTAATGATATATTGATAAACACTGTTATAAGATTATCGTATGACATTTACTGTGATAGGAACAAGCTATGATGATAATTAAATATATTTCACCGTTCTGCACTTAACTGCACTTAACAATGAGTAAACTGGTCTTAACCTTTAATATTATTTTAGACAATTTTTAAAAATTTCATCATTGCGCATTATTTAATTAACATTAACTTATATATATATATATATATATTTTTTATCATTGTATGTTTTTTATGGTGAAAAATAAAAGATGTTCCCATTATTATTATTGATTAATTGCTGTTAAATGTGATTTGGTCTTTTAGCTATTTTTCTACTTGATTTCTATTTTATATTTATTTCTATAAATATTGTTATTATTATTATATCAAATCAGTCCTGTTAGCATTCCTCAGAGAAACATTTTTCATACAGCGATAATTATATAAATAATTTCATTTAAACATTAATTAATTTCTGTCTTATTTTCTTCTTTATTTTACAGATTCAAGACAAATTTGACAAATCTATTAGTTCGTGTTTAATTATTATCTTTATTTTTTATTATACACTCACACCTTAAAATTATTTATAATATAGTTTATGTTGCTTCATAATTGCCTTATTTTTCTCTATTGATTTAAACGATCATACCTATTTTCATTTATTTGTTTATTTTAAAATTTATCTATTTTTTTGCACACATAACGATTAATTATAATACTAATTCATTTTTTCTTTTCATTTAGTTGAGATCAATAAAAAATAATAACACTAAAAAAAGAAAGCTAGCAAGAAAAGTGGAGACAGGGACCAGATTCAAGCTGATATTCAGCAGGATTAAGCATGTTGATGACCAAAATTATAAGATTTAAAAAATAGTTAATTTAATGAAGTATGATTCTCCAGAATTAAAAGAAATAACTTGAAAGAACTGAGAAGACTAAAACAAAACAGAAACTTAAAAATGTACAAAAACATGCTGGGGTTATAAAAAGTAAGAAATAACTAGAAACATAAACGACATGCTTCAAAGGTAGAAAACAAAACAATGATACAGATAGGCAGGCTTTGACATCAATAAAAATTAAATGAATTTTGAAGAATTTAGACAGAAACATTACTGCATGAGTGAGTGAAACAGCAAGTTTGAATCTGTTCCAACAGTCGCATTTTATCCACTGCATAACATTTCGCCTCTATTTGCCTGCTATTTAAAAGTTAATGAATGAATACAGTACATTATTATAAATTTAGCAATTGATTTGGTAAAAATAGTATTATAGTTTATAGTATTTTCTTGAAATAAATTGAAAATGATGACAATGAAAGATTCATAAATGTAGCTAACATTGTAACATAAAGATAAATAATTTAAAAAACTCGTAAGTTATTATACATTCATCCAAATTTAAATTAAATTATATTAAATCTACGAATCTGGAAAAAAGCATGAACATTGTGAGTTCAATTAAACTTTACAAATAAAAGTTAACTGTTTAATCCATGTTGTCCAGAACACTTCATAAGTACATAAAGTTTTATTTTATAAACATTCACACATTAACCTTTTCTGTTGCACAAGGGAATTCGTTTTTCCATATCTCTATTTTATTAGTTAATGCTTCTTCAAAATATTTTCTTTCATTTAAGCATTTATTTTCAATTCAAGATTGCGGTGCATTTTTTTTCTTTTGGAATGACAGGAACATGTTATAGATATTAAGATATATATATATACATATATATAAGTTAGAAACATTGCTTTCCATCAGTCATATGAATGCCGACCATCCATGATTATCCACAATTATCTTTGAACTCTCTATTCAATTCTTTCACCATTAACTCTCATCCATCATTCACCCTCCATGACCATATGATCACAACATCAAAATTTTTAATCCAATTCAGTTATATAAACAAAATCTACCACAGAGGACTCAACTTGATGTTTATTTATTTATTTATTTATTTTTATTTGTACACATGAAATGATCAGATAAATTATTTAAATGATTATTTAATTCATTTATTTCTATCATTAAATTGACTCTTCTATATCAAAATGTCATTCAATTATCGATTAACATAATCATTCAATAGTATGTTGTACACAGCAGTACAAAACCAAGTAATGGTATCTATTTTTATAAAGATTTCAAATGCAATCTTATCAAATTTTGTTATGTTCAACATTCTTCTCACTCAACTTTCAAGAATTTCCACTCTTCCTCAGACCAAGTCAAAGTGGGTCTCACATCTTAGCACCTATTTGATGTCCACTAACCAATATTTTGCAATCTTTTTATTTAGACATATCACTTCCATCTGATTGCATTTTATTTAAAGTCGCTTATATTTGGTATTGAGTCTGGTGTAAAACATTCTAAATCACATCGCCATTAAAAACCTAATTAAGTTAACACAAACTTGAAACAAATTGTACCTCTTTGATCAATGTAACAATGAAATGAATGATTATTGATAAAGTAATTCAACAATTCCCACCTGTAACAGTAACGTTGTCAATTCATTTATTCAAACACAGTTTGATTTAACATTTAACCACTCCAATCTGCAAGCATCTCAACATAATGAGTAAAAAACTAAGACCCCAAAAAACTTTTCTAGCAAGCTAGTGTTGGTTAGCAACATTAATAACAGCAACTGCAATGCCATTTAATTTATGAATATGTAAATAATTTTATATAAGATTAAGTCAAAGGGGGTGTGTTAAGATTAATAAATAATTTGGATAAAGTCTAACGGCAATGATTGAATAAGAACAGATTATAAGAACATAAATTGATCAATATCAATGTTTCCCATATTAACAAATTACAGTTTTCCTGTGCTCATTTACTGCTTTAAATAAATTGAGTCCTGGACAACTTTTAAAGAAATGGAAAAAGAATCGATGCTGCTGAGATGTGGTTTTTGAGAAGAATTATGAAAATCAGTTGGACCTCTCATACTTCCAATGAGGATGTATTAAAACAGTCCGGTTATGAAAAGAGGAAATTACTACATAAAATCCGACGGGGGCAGTTAAAGTTTTTTGAAGGAAGGAATTGAAAATCTAACAACTACCGGAATAATTGCAGGGAGAAGAGATCACAGTCAACAATGAATTACATTTGTGAAGTTCTTGTGACACTTGTTGAATACCACCACATTTCAGCAACTACAGTGTCAAAGATCGGGTTTTTAGAGGTCAATGGTCGCCAATGTCCCTGAAAAGATAAAGCGTGAGAAAGAAGAAAAACATAGTATGAAAATGCACAAAAAATAATTTACTTATACGTAATAATAATAATAATTATAATAAAACGCCATGGCAAGCAACTAAGGTGCATTATTATTATTATTATCACAACAAATGCACAGTGTATGTAAATACCCATGAATTGATGCATCACACACTATAGTATGTAATAGGCGGGGATCTCTTTACATTCGAACAAGGCCATTGCAACAGCAATGCCAGGCACCTCGACCATTAGACCGATGCGCCACCCATAGTGGGAGTCAAACCAAGCAAAGCTTTTATTGCCAGGTGGACTTATTTATATTTAATTTTCAATATGTAATAAATGGAAGAATAAAGAGAAAATACATCATCATCTTTTTAATGCATATTATGCTAAAGATATTATACAATATCGGGGTTTATACAGTCATTATGATAAACAGAGGCTCATTAATATTAATCCTATTAAAAGCCTGATTACTTCACTGTTCCACCTCTTTTTATTCAACAATCTTTTTTTGAAAATGGCCCAGTCATATCAGCCCATTCATTTCATAACATTTCCTTAATGTCCAAAATAGAAAATTTGTATTTACAATCTGCCACCACAAATGTCATAAGACCTCTCTTCAGTAAGAACATGTACACATAAAACACAAACACACAACATATATGTTTGTATATTATAGTGTCATGCAGTTAATAAATTTCATACACAAATTAAATAACATTAACAATTTTTTCTATTTTGAAGTTATTGAGATGACTGAGATAACAGCTCCTTTTTTGTTCTGGTTTATAATGCAGCTCTGTGTTGAATAAACCATAAGTTTTTATAGTTCAAAATCTACACCAATAACCTAACTGTTGAGGCCAGACAAAATTGATTAATAGTACATAATTTATCAAGTTAATCAACTTTTAAAAGTTGAAAACCAAGCAAAATCACATAAAACTGTAAATCAGCTATACTTCAGATGCTGACATAAATTGCAAAAATATTCTGATAAATATTTTATATGATGATATATGAAATTTTCAGCATATATTTATTAATTTATAACAATAATTTTTGTAGTAATAATGCGACATCTACCATTCATAGGGCAATTTCTATTGATTAATAAATAAGATCACATTGTACCCAGAATCAACACGACACAAACTGAAATTTACAAATAATTTTATTTTGATAAAAACACATTGAACATTGAACAACTTATCATGATCACATCTTTAGCTGTCCAACAGACACAACAAAAATAAAATGTCTTTAACAACACCGATTTCATTTAAAACATTACACAACGAACAGAAGAAAGAAAACACATAAATTATTATCCTTGAATAAAAATATTGAAAACGGTTCACTAGATGACAAACACATCGAATGTTATTGTTAAATTTGTTTTATGAAATCATGTCCAACGAATGTATTTAATATCGGCGTGGTCTTTTAGCTTCAGAATGACTAACTGAACCTTGATTGGGCAACATAGGACCATGTTGTCCCATGCCACCAGGAGGTCTTAGTCCCAACATATTGCTGGATACAGGAGGTGGATTATCGAATCTCATGTTCTGAGGGGGTCTCTACAAATATTGCCATTCATTTATAAGCAAGAAGAAATATTTATGATATTTACAAATATAAAAATAAAGTTTTGTATATGACATGGGATATAAATTTTTGTATTGATGTATACATGAGCACAAATATAAATGAACCAAGTCTGATTTTCCATATAAGCATATTCAGTTGTGTATGTATCATATATGAAAGTGTGCAGTTAGATGTGAAACATCATACATTAATTTGCCCATAAACTTTTTGACAGTTACACATTCAAACGGGTTAATCATATGATAAAAAATTCATCACAAGCATTTTGTTTTAATACAGCTACAACTGTATCATCGATATTTATGACTATAGAAACTTGCTGCACTAGCCACGGTTTCAAAAAATACATATATAATTGTTAATCACAGGTTTAAAATATAAAGCAAGACTAAACAACAATTCAGAAAAACACACATCAATCGAGCCATATAAAGTACTTGCCAAAATTTTAGACACAACTAATTTGCAAATTCACTTTGAGCTTTAAGGATTCTAAAAGTTACAAAATTTCAATGTTAGCATTCAAATTGGTTTTCAAATAGATGCACTATTGTATGAGAAGATAATTACACTTTTTTATTGTGCACGCCCAACATCAAACCCACGCTTGGCACACTACTTTTTTTCATCAACATTTCATAAATTCACATCATAACAATCACTTGAGTTAACAAGCTTCTACAAAAATGAAGCATGCTTATACACTAAAACAAAAAATTTCATAATTTTCCATAATCATGGAAAAAATGCAGATAATTCAATGCAAATAGTTGCTTTTAATTCCATTATCAAGAGCTATTTTAACAAAGGTAAATTTTAAGTCAGTTATATCTTTCAGACTGCTTTCTATCAGAAATATTTTCCACATGCTTTTGTTCAAGAAAAACATAAATTTTTATAATTTTTCCATTGGTAGGGCACTACCATTTTTCCATTCAAAAACACAATTTTCTTGGTTTGAATAAAATGACATTACACCCTTTCTTCATTTTGTAATTGTTTTAAGGCCACTAGAAAACCTTATCATTATAATAAAGCTAATGCATATTATGCCAATAAAACTGCTTGAGATGAAAAAAGCTTGTTCAGCAAATATTAAATGGAAAGTATTCTCCAGATTCGATGTTGCATATTGTGCAACCCACAATTGAAACAAATTGCCACTCAATCTATGGACTAAACAATGCATCATCATTTATCACCAAATCTTTATTTTTTTAAAACAAAAATTTCCATATTTAGATTTGAAGTCTCTATTAAATTCAGAACAAGTACTCTCCAGAAAAATATGTCAGCATAAGTAAGTCCTGCAACTTTACACTTATAGAAAAAAAACTGCATTTTGGCACACTCACTAGCAAACAATTATATGAATCCTAGCATACTATTCAAATGTCAAATTACATCAATGTCCAATTGTCCCATTGCCAGTTGTGTGTGTCATAACTAAGTTTTTTAATTTTTTAATTTAAATCTATAAAACAAATAAACACATGCATGTGACAACCGTCAATTGCCTGCCATCACATGAGTGTGTATTCATCATTATCGCATGAAACTTGCACAAAACAATTGATCAATCAACTTTAAAAATTGAAAGCCAAGGCAGTGATGTTTAAATCAGAAAGCCAACATATCTCAAAAGAAACTATGCTGATTTATGTATTGGATGAAAGTGTAAAACATTATGATACCTATATTTATAATAACACAAAAAAAAACATTGTTCAATAAATTTAACAACTAGCTCAAAAGAATAATGTCATAAAAACCCTCAAAATAGGCGGCACAAAATCTTAGATATGCAGATGGAAGAAAGTATGGATTATTTGAAATATTTGTGAAATAATGATAATGAGTGTGGAACAGTTCACAAAATTTAGCTGAACTGAATGAACTCTAACTACTGAAATGCAATGTGGTGGTGAAACACAGCAGAAACAGATAATATTAATTAACAGCCTGATCAATTAAAGCAATTAGCTAATGAAAGAAGAAAATTTGGACTAACCATTTGTGGTCCAGTAGGATCCATAAGAAGTGGAACATTATTCTGTAGTGGAGGGCGTGCCAACATTCCCACTCTAACATTTCCACCATTGTTGAAATTACCCAAACTCTGGGCAACACCCAGTGCACTACCCAGCAACCCAACACCAGTTTGCTAGAAAAATCATAAGTAAAAAGTCATTGAAACAAATTTGTTTACGATGGACATTGTTAAAAACTACTAATAGCTAATAAATACAACAACAACAAACAACACAAGTTTAGACGGCATTTTCCCCGAGATCGGGGGTTGCCGTTTGGCTACCTATGATGAAACCGAAATACCCCTCGACGCCATCCACATCTGTCACTCGCCTCAGTATCACGCAACCCCGCTTTCACCCTGTCCTTCTTCACCTGCTCTCTCCATCCCAATCGCGGACGACCCCTTCCTACCACTCCTTCAACCTCGAACTCCAACGCTCGCCTAATCCCGACCCTTTCATCCCATCTCAACACATGTCCATACCACCGCAATCTCGATCTCCTTATCAATGTCACAATGTCCTCATTCAGTCCCATCATTGACATCAGCTCTGTACTACTCCTCCTATCCTTCACTTTAACCCCACACATCATCCTCACCATAGCTCTTTCAGCCCTCTGCAGTACACTTTGCTCCTCTCTCCTCCACACCCAAGTTTCACCACCATATACCATCGCTGCTCTCACACATGCTTTATATACCCTCCCTTTCATCTTCACTGACCATTTCTTTCCACACAATACCCCACCCAGTTCCCTAAATTTCATCCATCCCACACGAACTCTAGCCGTAACTGCGCTCAAACATCCTCCATCCGCATTCAGCTTATCCCCTAAGTAAACAAAGCTTTCCACTCTTTCAATACCACCACTCAACCCCGTCCTTGCGTCCGTCCTATTAATCACACTATGAACACATTTCTTACATTTGAACGTGCCTTCCACCTTTCAGTGCCCCCCTCACACCACTACATCTCTTATGCACCCATTTCTGACATCCTATACACAATACCGAGTTAGCCTTCACTCTCCTATCACATACCCCACAGGGGTCTATTTTACTTATCACTCGCTCCCCACCTTCCCCACTCACCATTACCTTCGTCTTACCAATATTAACTTTTAACCCTTTCTTTTCAATAACACTTTTCCATCTGTCAAATTTTAACTGCAATTCTTCCATGCTATCAGCCATCAAGACTAAATCATCTGCATACAAAATCTCAAATAACAACCCCTCCATTATGTTTCCACACACAACATCCATCACAATTGCAAACAGAAACGGTGATAACACTGATCCTTGATGCACTCCTACCTTAACACTAAAAGCGTCCGACATCCTCCTTCCAACCCTCACCTTTGTCTTTGCCCCTTCATACAGCTGCATCACAGCTTTAACAAGTCTCTCATTCACTCCTTTCTTCCTCAACGCCCATTCAATGACCTTCCTCGGTACTCGATCAAAAGCCTTTTCTAGATCAACGAAACACATGTACAATCTTCGTTTCTTCTTTCTATAATTCTCCTGCAACATTCTCACCATGAACAACGCATCCACCGTTCCCCTACCAGGCATAAACCCACACTGCATTTCATTAACTGTCACCATACTTCTCAACCTCTTATCAAGCTCCCTCTCCACTACCTTCATTCCGTGCTCTAGTAATTTCACACCCCTGTATGACCCACAATCTCTCACATCTCCTTTGCCCTTATACAACGGCACCAACACACTGTGTCGCCAATCCTCAGGTATACCTTCATCATCAAACATACTGTTAGCAATTCTCATCATAACTTCAATTCCTATCACCCCACTCGCTTTAATATGTTCTGCCGCCACTTCCGAAACCCCTGTCGCCTTACCTAGTTTCATTTCTCTAACTGCTTTCTCTACTTCCTCCATCGTCACCTTCTCTATAGGTCCGTGTGTGACCACGGATTCCACATCTCCATCCCACTCATTCTCTTCATTCATCAACCTTTCCATATGAGCTTTCCACACCTGAGCTTTTTCCTCCTCATCTATGCACAACTTGCCAGATCCATCCCAAACACATCCATTCCCTATAACATCTTTCCTATCCCTCATTGACTGCTTTGCTACTTTGAACATTTTCCTCGAACTCACATTAAATTCCATTTCCTTCATTAACCTATCTGATGCTTTCGTCATTGCAGTTGCCACTGCCTGTTTTGCAACCTTCTTAGCCTTCCTATACTCAGACTCTGCTTCCTCCGTCATGTCCCTTCCCCATACCCTAAACCTCTCCTTCTTGACTTCCAAAACCCTTCTTATATCTTCATCCCACCACCACGTCTCACCATGCCTACACTTTCCTTTCGTCCATCCACATACTTTATCTGCCGTAGCCAACACACAGCTAATAAATACAAAAACTATTTAATAAAAAAAACTTTCATGAACCCTCTAGCTCAATATAAGCCTAGGCCAAATCACTTTTACGAAATTCATGAAAGTTTTAAAAAGAAAAATAATTAGTTAAGCAGGACTAACAAGACGAGTCCTATCAACATTGGGAGGGACTGGAGGAGGTTGAAGAGGTGGGGCTCCAGCTGATGGACGCTCCAAACCACGATCCTACATTGCAAGCAATAAGATCAACTTTAATGTTTAGCATAGGTGTGACTAACATAATGAATACATACCAATATCTATTTTTAAAAATTGTAAAAAAATTAAATTTGAAAATTTTTTCAAGGCAACACATGAAGAGAAGTTTATTATAGCTACATAGGACCTGACCTAAGAAGATTTAAACAATCAGCCAGATTATCAGAATTTGTGCAAAATTTTAAAACATAAAGTATCACAAACACCTTTCTTTTGTTTTTCAATTTTTATATTTTAATTTCTTGGATAGAAAATAATTTAAACAAAATTTTGAAAACTTATTTACCAAATTGAATGGGTTATCAGAGGATTGATTCTTAACGGCATCCATCTGCCTTCTTAAAACATCATCCTGTCTCCTTCTCAAATCATTATCCATCAAAGGACCTCTACGTCTCTCATCTTCCTGACGTCTGTTTTGGTAAACATTCCTTTGGTTCAATTGTAAAGTTTAATATAAATATTAGGTTGAATATTCCATTTTGCTAATGTAATGCAACGAACAAAATGCAGTACCTCATTTCCAATTTCCTCTTGATCTCATTTTGAGTTTGTTCTTCCAGAAGTCGTAGCTCTTCCTGTCTTCTCTGCAAGTCTGAAAATAAATGAGACCCTCACCAGTGTATCGTATTGAAAGCAATTTTAGCTTTAACAAATAAAAATGTGCATCATTAACAGTGCAACGTCAAGCTTATAAAATATAATCATAGGGCTCTTTGAACATAAAATTTGAAAAATATTTTTAACAAATCTTTTATATAATAAGTAATAATTTGGTAGTAACAAAACTTAGAAACATTATATTACAGGTTTGTCTTATTGATGCATTTGGTAGAAAATTGTCAAACTTAAAAAAAGCAAAAAAAAAGATAAAAATGAAACATTTGTGAATCCAATATATAAAAACTATGAACAAAATATAATAATAAACTTGTATTATAAAAAAGCACTCAGCACTAATATATCTCACATGAAGCCAAAATTTTTAAAATGAAATGAAACCTAAAATTTATTAATAAATTTAAGAAAGCCTGATAAACACTATTTGACATGTTTCGACATTCATCTGATATTTAAAAGAGAATTACACTAGTTGCCAAATATAAAATAATAAACTTTAATCATGTTATCAAATAGTATGCTTATCTTAAAAAATTTTGTTTTCCCAACAACATTGTAAAAATAAAACCTATACGTATACAATCATACTTATTCCTAATTTTCAATTCAATGTTATGAAAATGTGCCAGATTTTATTGGCCAGAATATTTATAGAATAATATTTGTGCTTAGTAACTTATTTAACTTTTTATAACACAAAATAATGAAGCAATGAAACATTTACTGCTCGACAAAATACCTTGTCTGAGCATATTCGTATGTTGCTCCAGCATCGCAGTCTCCTGATCAACTTCCAACTTGGCAACTTCATCCGCAAAGTTTTTCTTTAGAAGTTCCTCTTGATCTCTGTATAGCTGATACAACTTCTTCCATTTCTGACCTATATCAGATTCAAAACTTCCAGGCTGTACAAACCTTGGTGGCTTTTCTCTATCTCTGAGAATTAAATTTTTACAAAATTATTTTATATAAATATAACCATAAAGAAAACACCAACGAACTTTAACAACTCAGATGTTTTAGTGAAGAATAATTCAGGCAATCCATCATTTTCATCCTTTTGTTCCAAGAATTCAACCTCGATAGGTCTTGGTTGTCTGTTTTTATAATTTTAATCAAGAATTTTAAATTTTAAAACTTGAATAATCATTGAGCAAAAGAAAAACTAACGCAGTCATGAGAAATATTCCTTCAGAAATTTTCTTAACAGCAGATGCAGCAGCAGCCTTTCTGGAAAATTCTACTATGCCTTCTCCTGTGGGCTTGCCTTTATCATCAACAATAACAACTGCTCTTTCCACTTCCCCAAACATGGAAAATGTTTGTTCCAACAATTCATTAGAGATATTTGGTGAGAGGTACTTAACTTTAAGTGCAGCTGGATGTCCAGCAAGACGAACCCTCAAATGTCTTCCACCTTTCACCACTTGGCCATCTAATGCAGCTCTGGCTTTTTCAGTTATGTGACGAGTTTCCTAATAAAAAACAATGAAACAGCTTAATATGTCTTCTTACATTGACCAAAATATTGTAGCTTAAGAAATTTCATTATATAATAATTAATATGTAGAGTTTATTTAGCGCCCATTCAAGTCCTCATACATGCTGTTTGTGCTGCAAGGACTAAACTCTCCACATCACACAAGGCACACACATGTCATGTATGCATGTGCAAGCACTGCATCATACACCCTAAGGCGTATGATAGTTTTTGAGTTTCGAACAGAGATTTTTAACCAGGCCATCGCATAACTGCACAAGACATGGCACTTCTACCGACCGAGCTACTTGCCGACTTAAACAACTTGTGACAATAGCTTTTTAAATCCAGAATAAAACCTTACTATATTATATTCCCATCACTAACCTAATAAACTATCTAGAATTTAATAAAATTTGAATTAATTCTTTATCAACTTTCATAAATACCAGTGTATCGGAACCAGAGGAAAAATATTCAACACAGATGTCAAAAAATTCTGACTCAGATTCTGGGTAAAAATTTTCAACTCTGACTTAGTTCCAACTCTAGAAAAATTTTTCAACTTTATCATAATTAATTTCACTATCTTATCACTACTAAATAAAAAATACTTTAAAAAACACAGCTTTTTCGGTTATGTGATAAAATTCCTAATGAAAAACTCAGACTCTCACTTAAGCCCTTCAAATTTAATACATACTAAAATCATAAATGAACAAAGCTGATGTTTCAACTTATACTACTATCAAGTTTCATAGAAATAAAAAGCATCCAACCTAAAACTTAAAACAAGTAAGGTGTTCACAACAATGAGCCTTTGGTCGCAGTGCTAGTAAGAGATGGTGTAATATGTATTATTACTGGTCTTCGTTCATACTTGTTTACAGTAGCTAATGGGCTAACAGCACTAGCAGGTTAACAAATTCTCACTCACATATAACACATTAATTTTTATATAAAATATTTTAAAATACAAATAAACATACCATTCTGATAAATCCAAAACCTCGGTTGGCATTGAGAAACAATTCAGATGTCTCACCATGAGCTTCAAACATCTTTTTAAATTCATCTTCGGTCATGTCATTAGGAACATTTCCCACGAAGATTCTACATCTACCAGTGAACTTTTTTTCTTGAGTTTTTGGCTTAGGAGCCGAAGAGTCGGCGTTGTTAGAGCCGGACTTTTTTGCTTCATCAACGTCGCCTTTTTGCTCAGACCGGTTGTGTGACTCTGCTCTTTCCCTCTTTACAAATCCTGAGGAGTGAGAATTAGATGAACTACCTCTGCTGTACGAACCATAACCACCACTTTTGTACTTATTAACGGAACTTTTTTCGTTATCAGCCGAACTCATTTTTTCAAGTTTACTCGCAAACCAAAATCAATCTCTCACCGACGCACTCTATACAAATTTATATACAGCGTTAAACGAACAAGATGGCCGAAGGCAAAACAAAGACAAATGTAAAACAGAGACATATACTCATTCGTACCATGGATATATATACAAAGACCTATTAATTAAATTAATTAATATTAATAATTAATAATTAATTAATTAATTAAATTATTAATAAATTAATAATTAACGTAATATGAGCATATAAATAGAATTAATCATTAATAACATTTTTTTTATTATTCTTTAAAAATCAGGATTTGACAGACGCAGAAACTGTTACAGCATGCAAGGCAATAGAATAAAATTAAACGAATAAGTAAATAAATAAACTGAGAAAGAAAAATGTTTTTAATAAGTTACAAATAAATTTTTTATAATGTTTTTACTAATTAAAATCTTAAATCTTTTAATAAATAATTTGATTATAGTTTCCACGGTTTTAAATAATCAAAAATAATCAAAAATTAAATATTGTTATACCACAAAATAAACGAATTGCGCTGTTATTTATTATCTTTGCAATCTTTGTAGTCTTTTGGTTGTTACATCGGCTATTAATACGTCCTACGTAGTAATGCTCCGCAGTCGGGGTTTACAAGGAGGTTTAAAAGTCAGGTTACAAGCAGAGAAAGCGAAGTCGTAAATGTGATTTAACTAGTCATTTGGATTTTTCTATTACTGTTGGTATTCAAAAATCGTTCAACAAAGCTTGTGTTTGAAGTAGTTGTGTTCATCATCGGAAATCTTGAACCTACGGAATGACGAACTCTTGACTGTCGTTGGAAGCTACAACACTGGTGTTGGAAATATAGAGACTGTTGAAGTTATATTATAACATCGGTGTTGATAGTTATGAAAGTCAAGCCTCAAGGATTTACAACATTAACATCAGAAGTAAAATTTTTCATAGATTGAAACTTTCTGCAAAAAAGAATGCGAATACTGGAAAAACTCAATGCAAATAATCTGAGGATGGAACTACAAAAATGAAACTTCGACTCTAAAGATGCGAAGGCAGTTTTAATAAAACGCCTAAAGAACGTTCTAATAAACGAAGGTAACGATCCTGAGAAGTTTGATTTTCCGGATCCTGAGGAAGAACTGATAGCCAATATGAAATGAATAACACGATCAACCTTTGAAAGCACCGTATCATATACGCTGAGTATATAATAGCCATTGAGATGCCTAACTCAGCGCTCATTTGAATCACAGAGCCATTTCGCTGGCCAAATATGCGATAACTTACGTCGTCTCCTAATTCACCGACCTTGGTCGGAAGGATGGACGGCTTGGTTGGCCGGGGGTCGGTTACCCGGATGAATCTGGAGGATTCAAACTTTGGTCTTGGGAATAGTAGACGGACACGCTAACCACTCGGCCACGAGACCCATTATTATACGTATGCATGAAATCAATCAACTAAAAAGTAATCAAAATGAATAAAATTTTTGATAAATTGATAAATATTTATTAATGAATTATAAAAAGTGTAAAAATTGTAAAATTTGATGAATTAGATTAATAATAATTATGAAAACCTATGTAATTATATATATATATATATATATATATATATGATGAAAACTAAAGAATGAGACTAGACTAAAAATGTGCACGGTGCGTTTGAGAGCCTGCATAAGTATGTTCTATAGTTCTCTCTATATATGATATTTTCCGTTTTTGTTTCGTTCATTATCGTTTCATTGAATTTGCATTTGACTGAATATTTGATTGCTAGTTGATCGATTTTTTAGACTGAATAAATTTTGTTTTTTTGGTACGTTATCTTATTATTATATCGTGATTATTATTATTGTTATTATTATCGTTAGTATAAGATGCTTGCTATTTAAATGTTTTAACTAGTTTTGTTCATTGAATTTCCTTTTATGCTTTTTTCTTTAACTTCTTTATTTTATTTTAAATTTCTGGAATCTTATTTCAGCTCGAGGCCGTGCGATTTACTCAGTTATTCAGAGTCACCAATAAGGCGGTCCTTGCGAACCGATTGGTTTTGATCTAATAAACGCGCTTGTTCCAGAAAGGGTCCAAGCTTTTTTGCATGTATTAGCTCTAGAATTGCCACAGTTAACCAAGTAGAAATGTACGATCTAAGAAATCATTGGTGGCCTAATGAGCCATTCGCAGCTTCACCGTGTTAAGTTCGGGCTTAGATATGCATGGCTTAATCTTTGAGACAAGCATATGACTACTGGCAGGATCAACCAGGTAGCTGACTGAGCGTTCCATCGCGCAGGCAAGTCTAGATGGACCAACGTCCATTTAACCTCCCCTGCAATCGCGCAGGCGAATCTAGATGGACCACCGTCCATCTAGCCTGGCCTGCATTGATTGATCGTTTCAGAATCGCTAGATAAATCAATTGATCGATTGATTGATTGGTTGGTTGGCTGGTTGGTTGATTGGTTGATTGATTTGATTGATTGATTGATTGATTGATTGATTGATTGATTGATTGATTGATTGATTGATTGATTGATTGATTGATTGATTGATTGATTGATTGATTGATTGATTGATTGATTGATTGATTGATAGGTTGGTTGGTTGGTTGATTGATTGTTTGATTGTTTGATTGATAGATTCGATGATTAATTCGATGATTGATTCGATGATTGATACGATGGTTGATTGATTAATTCGATGATTGATTGATTGATTCGATGACTGATTGATTGATTCAATGATTGATACGATGATTGATTGATTAATTCGATGATTGATTGATTGATTCAATGATTGATTGATTAATTCGATGATTGATTGAATCGAATAAGTACACATTCAAATGTATTTGTAAGAAAACAAAGAAACGAGGAGGAAGCTGCATACTTGATGTGTGAGACGATGAGTGATTCTGTGAAGTCTGATAAAAATTGGATGCCTTTTAGGCTATATAAGCGGAATGAAATGTTTGAAAACCTTTTGTTATGATGAAGTTTATATGAGATGCTATACTGAGTGTGTAGGTGAATGCAACGCCTCATGTTTTCAATTAATTCGTGCGAATGATAAATAGATGTTCTAGATGTAATATTATTTTCTTACGACTATTGTATATGTACAATGAATTCAAATTACATGTGTTTATTGAAATTAAGTGACAGATTGCATTATTTTGACTATGTAGTTAATGAGTCGAAGTCTAATTGGATGTATTAAATGATTGTAAGCAGTGTTGTTAAAATACTCACATGTTGAGTATTTAAATACATTGCAAATACATGGTCAAAATTTACAAAAAAATACAGTTTTTAAATCAATCAATTTTCGTTTTGCGTCCAGAGACCCGGTTTCCCGAGGTAGGACGTTGTTTCCTTTCCATCAACTTTTTGCGCCAAATTAGACGATCAGTTGTATCCATTTCATTTAAATTTAGAGCTTTCATGTCTTGCTCGATTGTTTGCGACCAGGACTTCTTTGGACGGCCTTTGGGACGTGTGCCAGTTACTTCAAAATCTGCAAGAGAAGTTATGGCACTGTTTCCACTTCGTTTGACATGACCAAACTACCGCAAACGGTGTTGCCGGCATTCGTTCTTTATATCATCTAAACCAGCACGACGCAAGATTTTGGTAGATTTGATGTGGTCCTTCAGACTAATTCGTTGCATCCATCGGAGCATTTTCATGTCAGTTCGTTGAAGTTGTTGTTCCAGTTTGGTTGTCATTGGCCATGTTTCTGCACCATATAACAAGACCGGACGTATCACAGATTTATAAAGTCTTGATCGTAGTGGTAGTGGGATGTCACCCCGCATCAATATAGAGGCAAGGAGATGCCATTTATTCCAGGCTGCACGTATGCGTGCTCGAACGGCAGCTTCAGCTGTTCCAGCACAATCCAGAACATCCCCTAGATATCGAAACGATGTGACTTTCTCTACCTTTTTGGCTTCAAAAACATTGCTATTTCGAATTTGTTGTTGTGGATTGATGCAAGCAGGACAAACAAAATTGGACACTTTATATAAAGTACCAATTATTTTTGAACAACGTTTGTGACACCACTGGTTACACTGCTGACACTTGATTCAATTGTTACCTACACCAGCTTTACAAACTGAACAGGGCCATCGTCCAGTAGCTGTGAATTGGATGGGTTCACCAGTGTTCATTGCTTTGGTTTTGCTGACAAGAGTCTTTGTATTCGTATACATTTCCATTACAAGTCGAACAAGATATTCTGGAATGAGTTGTCGACGTAGACTCCACCTGATTGCTTCACGGAGAACTCAATCAAATGCTTTTACAAGGTCTACAAAAATGTGTGATAGTTGTTGATGCTTTGCGAGGTACTTCTCTTGCAGTTGCCGAAGGATGTGAATTGCATCAATTGTTGATTTCCCCGCTATGAAACCAAATTGATAATTTCCGATTGTGATGCACGACGTTAATCTTCTTTCAATGATTTTTTCGACAATTTTCAGGGAGTGTTCTAACAGACGTATACCCCGATATGATGAACAATTCAATGGATCACCTTTGCCTTTGTATAGCGGGACTGTCATGCTATAGTTCCATTCAGTCGGCATTGAGCAATTTCTCCAGATTTCACGGCAAAGTTGTAGTAACGTTTGGATACCTGCAGTACCAGATGCTTTGATAATGTCATTTGTGAGTCCAGAGAGTCCTGCTGCCTTCCCATCCTTCATAGCTTTCAGAGCTTCTGTAAGCTCCTCTACAGTGATGTCTGGAATCGGACCTTCGATGGGGGGAGCGTCAAAGTTAACATTAAAGGGATTTGTTTCGTTTAACAGACGGTTGAAGTATTCTCTCCACTGTAGCTTGATCTTATCTTGTTCAAGAACCATCTCATTTTTGTCGTTTTTGATACATGAGACACCAACTATGTCTTTTTTTGTACGCTTTGCTTGTTTTGCTATTATTTTGCTTCGGTGTGGTTGCTTGACAGCGAAGAAATCAATTTGCGTGGCTGATGTTCCACTTTTGTATGTGTGAAGTTGTGACGATTGTGATGATAATGATTGCGCGATTGAAATATGCCGCCTGTATTGTGATGATAATGATTACGCGATTGAAATATGCCGCCTGTATATTTTGTGAAATAGTGACGATTGTGATGATAATGATGGCGTCTTTGAGGCGTGCCGCCTATATATATCTATATATTTTACTAGACATTCTATGCATGTATATTTTGTTATTTGATATGCCATATATGCGACGCTCCTGTGCTGTTTTGTATATAGGGAGTATAGCAATATATGGGACGCGTGCTACGCGCTGTTCTGAGTATAGGAAAAGAGTATTGATGCGAGTATAGAATTTTTTATGATATAGAAAGCGTTATGTAGATAGGGCGGTAAAAACATATAAAAGGCCGCGAGTTGAGATATAAAGGCGGGTCGTTTGTTATTTTATTTTAGGTTTTGTTTCTTGCTTGGTAGTTGTATTATTAATAGGTTAATTTTGGATTTATCGTTTTTTTTATAAAGACAGAGGTTTGATTTGTATTATTTTGTTTGTTATTTTATTTCTTTTATTGAATAAAAGAAGTGTACACTTGAAGTTTGGCTCGGCTTAATTATTCTACCTAAAATAATGGATGTTGAAGAAGACTTGCTGATAGTTGACGAGGTCGGCGTCTCTAGTCAACAAGCAGGGCGCGAACAAACTTCCGCC
>NW_008704084.1:2343129-2421647 GCF_000326865.2 Helobdella robusta | reverse complement strand
CCGGCAAATCTACATATGTTATGAAATGTTCCAACCTCTTTCTAAAATATGTGTTCAGTAAACAAAACCCGTGACTTTCAGCAAACTCAAGGATGCGGTTGCCATCTTCATTCCGTTTTCCATAGCCAAAACCGCCATGTACGTTGTCAAAACCATCTGTTTTCTCTCCAACGTGGCCATTGAGATCGCCTCCAATCAGGATTGTTTCAGATTTTGGTATTGTTGAGATGGTGTCAGAGAATGCAGTCCAGAAGTCATTTTTCATCTCTTCTGATTCGCCTGTCTGTGGTGCGTATGCAGAAAAAATAATCATTGTTTGCTTTTCTATGCGAAGCTTGATCCACATGAGACGTGAATTAATCCTTTTAATATCCAGTACTTCTTGGGCTAGCGGTTCTCTGACAAAACTTCCAACACCATTTTTGGCCGTC
The DNA here is from genome assembly GCF_000326865.2 of Helobdella robusta. Lineage (NCBI taxonomy): Eukaryota > Metazoa > Annelida > Clitellata > Rhynchobdellida > Glossiphoniidae > Helobdella > Helobdella robusta. The sequence continues at coordinate 2,421,216 of NW_008704084.1, read as the reverse complement.
TTTTGACCATTCCAGAATAGTTTCTATTTTTCTTTGTCTGAGTTGACATGACAGACACCATTCGATTTCCATCGGGTTTCCTGAAGGCAGCAGATGTCAATCCTTCTACGCTCCAGCATTTCTGCGATTTCCATGCTGCGGCCAGTATTTAAAATTTAGTATTTAAATAGTATTTAAATACCAAATACTGCTGTAAGTATTTAATTACTGGCTACAAGTATTTAAAAATTATTTTAAATACCATGCAGTTTTCATTTGATACTAAAATTTGCGTGTTAATAAAAAAGAATCACGAATTAACAATTTTTTTATTTTTATTATTTTATATACACCCACATCACAATTTGGAAATCTCATAAATGTTTCCATTAGAAATGAAAAAAGACATTAATACATAAAATTCACCAATAATGTTGGTTAACTTTAAGGAGCAGTAATGTTTCAAACAGATCATCAGATAAACGATTACGCTGTTTAGTTAGAATAAGAGCACCTGAACTAAATAAACGTTCAACTGGAGCACTTGAAGGCAATGCTGTTTTATATCTAATGAAAAGTTGTTTAATTTTTAAATGTTTGTCTAAGACTGAAATTTTAACTAAGAACAACTATTCAGTTAAGTTACCAACTCATTTATTAAAGATAATAAAGGAAAAAAATTTGATATGGAAAAGATATATGAAAAATAGAAATAGTACGCTGTATGAAGACTTCAAAAGGATTAGAAACATAGTCAAACGAGGAATCATGTTAATTAAACAGAATTACTTAGACAGCTTAGCTAAAATTGTGAAGATTAATCAGAAGGTATTTTGGAAACACATAGGCAGTAATAGAAAAGACAGTTTTTATTTGGATGGTTTTTATCGGGTGGATAAAGATGGTAAGAAGAAAGGAATTGTGACTGATCAACAGGAAATGGCAGATATGTTTGCTGACTTTTTTTCATCAGTTTATGCGACAGTGGATGATCTGCGTGATGAACCATATCAGGCTGTTTCGAAATCTAAGCTCATTGGATTAAAAATGAACGAAATAACTTTTGAACCTACAGTTGTCTATGACAAATTAAAAAATTTGAATGTTAACAAATCGTCAGATCCAGATAATCTACATGGAAAGATTTTATTCGAATGTAAAGAGTCTGTTTGTAATTATTTGTCTGCTTTATATGGTATATCATATCAATGGGGAGTCATACCTAGTATATGGAAGGAAAGTGTTGTAACAGTTATCTATAAAAAGGGTGATAAAAAAGATGCAAGAAATTATAGACCAGTGGCATTGACCAGTGTTATTTGTAAACTATGGAATCGGTTATTAAAGATGATTTGATGTTGTATTTAACTGATAATGATTTGATTGACCCTAGACAATATGGTTTTGTAAAAGGTAAATCAACGGTAATGCAACTCTTGAAACTTCTGGATGATTGGACTAAGGCACTAGATGATGGCTACAGGATTGATGTTGTGTACACGGATTTTGAGAAGGCTTTTGATAGAGTGTCACATGGTATTTTAGTTGAAAAAATGAAAGAATACAGATTGAATGATAGATTGATTACTTGGGTAAACAGTTATTTAAGCGGAAGAACATTCAGAGTGAGATTGAATGATAAAATGTCTAGATATTGTACAGTGTTAAGTGGGGTTCCTCAAGGGAGTGTGCTGGGTCCTATATTATTTCTTTTACATGTTAATGATGTGTTTAATTTGTATAAAGATACAAAAAGTCCAGCAATGTATATGTATGCAGATGATGCAAAATTGTACAGAATTGTTAGCTCAGATGATGATTTTGATAGAATGGTATTACAAAATGGGTTAAATGACTTGACTAGTTGGTGTGCAAAGAGTAATGTAAAATTGGTAACCAGAAAAAAAGCATTCAGGAAAAAATGTCTTCAGAAAAAATATCTTCAGTAAAAATATCTTCATTCAAAATGATCTTCCAGAAAAATGCCTTCAAGAAAAAAAGTCTTCAAGAAAAAAAGTTTTCCAGAAAAAACGTCTTCAGGAAAAAAAGTCTTCCAGAAAAAAATCCAACGATACTATTTTATTTTAAAAATATTCATACATACACAAATGAAATTACATTTTTACATAAAAAATTTGTTACAATAAAAATTAATAAAAATCATAATAACTTTATTATGTTCTTTGTGTATTAATATTATCTGAGAGGTTTATTGGAATGGATTATAGGGTTGTTAAAGTGTTACAGCATGTGCCTAAAACGGTTCTAGGGTTAGGGTTAGGGTTACACCTAGTGACCTCTAAACATAATTTTTAAAATGTTTTTGAAGGTAATTTCGTTGAACAAATTTTTTTTTTAAGACTTTTTTCTTGAAGACTTTTTTCTTGAAAACTTTTTTTCTTGAAGACATTTTTTCTTGAAGACGTTTTTTCTTGAAGACATTTTTTCTTGAAGACATTTTTTCTTGAAGACTTTTTCTGAAGATATTTTTTCTGAAGACTTTTTTTCAGGGATTCTGTAAAATTAAATGAAAAAAATTGTGTGGTAATGAAATATGGGTATAACATACATGAAAATAATTTTCAATATAAAATTGGTCATCATTGGATAATGTCGATAGTATTAAGGACTTAGGTGTAATATTTGATAATTCTTTAAAATTTGTTGATCATATTCATAACAATGTTAAAAAAGCTAATTCTTTGTTAGGTTTAATAATTAGAAATTTTAAAGGTGTTAGTGATCATATTTTTATAATGCTTTATAAATCATTAGTCAGATCTCAACTAAAGTATGCAGTTTGTGTTTGGTCTCCGTGGACAGTACGGGAAACAGAGGTGATAGAAAGGTTCCAGAAAAGAGCAACAAAGTCGATCAAGGCCTGCAAACATATGAAATACGAAGATCGTCTAAAATTTTTGAGCTTGCCAACACTGAAATACAGACGCATTAGAGGGGATCTCATCAAGATGCATAACTTGTTTAGAGCTACAGATCAACGTGACCTCCCAGTAATGATGAAAGCTGGGAGACGAACAAGAGGACACAAAATGAAATTGACTGCTCTTCCATTCTATAAGAACTTGAGGAAACAATACTTTATCAATAGATCAATTTGTATCTGGAACAATCTGGGTGTCGATGTTGTGAATGCTGATAATGTGAATGATTTTAAAAAAAGTTGGATACTTATCTTATGAATGCCAGATTTATGTATGATTGGAGGGCAAATGATACTTGATGTGACATTGGCTATTTCGCTCTCTATCTGATTCTATTGATTTTCACCCCATCTCAACTTCTGAATTGATAACTTTAACTGCCAAGATGAAAAATAATAAATCGGTTGCTGCTGACGGATTAAATATGTTTTTAATAAAAAATACAATTCACAATTTAACAATTCCCCTAGTCCATATTTTCAATTTATCTTTGTCCACCGGTGTATTCCCTGATACTTTTAAAACCTCTAAAGTTATTCCTATTTTTAAAAACGGTAAACCAGATGACATCATTAACTATAGACCCATTTCTCTTTTTTCTCTACTATCCAAACTTCTTGAAAAATTAGTTTATACCAGGTTGTTCTCTTTTTTTGATGCCAACAAAATTTTTTGCAAAAATTAATACGGTTTCAGGCCAAACCACTCCACAGAGCTTGCTACTCTTGATTTCATACATCACATTTTATCCAGGTTGAATGACAGAAAGCTTTCAGTTGGATTATTTTTAGACCTTTCCAAAGCATTTGATGTAACCAATCATAACATCTTTCTAAACAAACTTTATGGTGTCAGAAACGTAGCCAACGATTGGATTAAGAGTTATCTCTCTTCACGTAAACAAAACGTCTCCGTTGAAAATCACCAATTTACTACGGCCTTCATCCTAAACAGCGTACCTCAAGGCTCAATCTTAGGCCCTCTACTTTTTCTAATCTATATTAACGATATCCAAAATGTATCTACCGATATAAAATGTTTGCTTTATGCTGATGATACCAACCTCCTATTTACTTCTGATAACATCTCAAACTGTTCTGATTCAATTAACCAAGTGCTCTCTAAATATGCTGATTGGTTCTCTGCTAATAAACTCATAATAAACTACTCTAAGTGTTCTTATATCATCTTTGGCCCAAAAATCTTAACAAATTTGTCTCCAAACCTAAACCTTAATATCAACAATATCTCAATAAATCGTGCATCTTCTTCTAAATTTTTAGGTATAACCATTTCTGAAAATCTTTCTCGGGAATCTCATCTACAATCTATCTCCTCTAAAATTAACAAACTCATAGGTCTTTTCTACAAAATCAAGCACAAATTAACCAAATCCGCCTTAAAAAAAACTCTACTATGCTTTTATTTATCCTCATCTCACTTACTGCATAACCATTTGGGGTAACTCACCAAAAACCCATCTTTATTGTATGATATTGTCACAAAAAAGAGCTATACGCTTAATCTTCAACTTGAACCCTTTCTCTCCCACTAGCTCTTTTTTTAGTAAACTTAATATTTTGTCGATTAATTGTTTATACATTTATTTTACAGCTATTTTTGTTTTCAAATTCTTAAATAATTTACATCCCTCATTTTTTTCTAACATTTTTACACTCAGTGAATCTGTTCAAACTCTCAAAACTAGACACACTACTATCTTTTACTCAGTAAAAACTCGCCTTAAACTCATCTCTACAAGTTTAAAAACAACTGGCTCTAAAATTTGGAAATTATTTGTGCCTCATGCCATTCATAACATAACAAACAAGCAACTCTTCAAAAAAAGGTTGCGATCTCAGCTTTACTTACTTCACCCCGACACCACCATCTAACGATTTATATACATTAATATATAGCTGTTGTTTAAATATGAATGGATGTGTGGGTGTGTGTTGTTCGTGCGTATGTGTGGTGCGTGTGTGTTTTTGTTTGTCCGTTATTATTATGATTATTTGACTAAGAAGTATTATCTGAATGTATTTCATTCGAGTTAACATTTTTATAAAATTTCGATATAGTATTTGAATGCATTTGAACGCTGAAATTGAGTTTCTTAATTTTCTAACCTTTGAACCTTTATGTTTATTAATGACTTAGTTAAGGGTGGCCTCTCCACAAGTTTATTTTAAACTTATTTGGTCCTCTATAATGAAAATAAAAAATAAATAAAAAATAAAAAAAATTTGTGAGATTGGGATATATTCAATTTTTTTTATCAGTAACTATCGATATTATCGTCAATTCATTGATTAGGATATGTGATTAATTTATTTATTTATATTTGTTTTTTTTATTATTATCTTTTTTTTTATTTTACAAGGTTTAATACATTATTGAACTTATAAGAACATTAATTATTTTAAATTTATTCAGTATAGACTCATAGGTTTATTTAATTTATTGTTTTAAAATTGTCTTAGTTTTGAGAATGGCACAGGAACGTTTCGTCTACGCCTTTGTTTAACGTAATAATAATAAATAATAATAAAACTTGTATAGCGACTTTTATAGAACTACCCAAAGTCGCTATCCAACATAACCAAAAGAAAATTTTTTGTCCATTTAAGTGATCAAACAAAAACATAAATATTTCGAAAATAAACATAAGTAGGACATTGTAAAAAGAACTAAAACAAAACAGATAAATTCTTTAAATTCATATATAGATGCACACATATACTCTCGACCATACCCAATCACTCAAAGTCATGTAACAAGCATATAAGAACCAAACAGCAATCATGTAGCCCGAATCAACTATTTTAAACCAAATCATAGATACATTCATCCACACTTTATCCACACCGATCACACACAAATAAGCACAGAAGATAAACGATAACATATAATTCAGAACAACCAACAGATAAATACCCAACCACCAGCACAATATTAATAAATCAATTCAAATTATTAGAAACACACGAAAACACACATCTCCTCACATCCAAAACACATTCAACGAAAGCACATCCCATCATAAAACACCCACATACATTAAGTACTTGACAACTCAATTATATAATTAAAACGTAAATAAAAATAAAAACAGCATAAAACAAATGAATGTTCCATTATCGATAAGCTACATTCATAAACAACAAAAGCAACATGCAACATACTATTCACAACTTCAATTAATCTTCAAAACAGGTGTGTTTTCAATTCTCTCCTAAACTGCAACAGTGACATCCCTGGTCGACGAATGACGCATGGAAGACTGTTCCATATTTTCGTACCACAAACAGCAAAGTTACGAGACCCAATCTTCAATTTTGACACCCGATCTGTCAAGTAATTCTGATCGTTTGATCTCAAGACAAAATTCTGAGCAGTCATATCTTTGAGTGTAAACATCTCCGTCAGATATCGTGGTGCCAAACCATTTAAACACTTGAACATTAATAAACAAATTTTAAAAACAATCCTCTTTTCAATTACCAACCAGTGCAAATCCTTAATCAATGGAGTCACGTGATCATACTTTTGTCCACCCATTACTACTTTAGCTGGCCTATTCTGTACAGACTGCAACAGGGCAATTTCTTTCGCTGAAACTCCATACAGTAGGCTGTTGCAGTAGTCCAAACGTGAGTGGACAAATGAATGAACTAATGCCATCAAAGCGGGCTTGCTGACGAATCTCTTAATGCGCTGCAACTGACGTAGATGAAAACAACATGACTTTACGACACCCCGTATATGATCATGCATGGTCAGATTAGCATCAGGTGTGAAGCCCAGAATTGTGGATGATCTTTCAAATTTAACAATGGCATCATCCATTTCCAGTGCATCTTGATGTATTTTTGATGTCTGCTGTCATGTACCAATTGGTTTTATCTTTGTTCAAATTTATTCCATTTTGTGACATCCAAATATTTACTGCAGCCAACGCATCTTTCAGTCCTTCAGCTAAATCATCAAACTTTTCCACAGGAGCACATGACACTAACTGAATATCATCTGCACACGCATAACACTCCATCTTATGATTCTCCATCATGTCAAACACATCAGCAGTATACAACAAGAAGAGAAATGGCCCCAACACCGATCCCTGAGGGACGCCAGTTAACATTTTTTTTTTATCCGAATATTCATTACCAAATAATATCCGCTGTGATCTGTCATTTAAGTACGACTTGAAAAATCTTAGCACAGTGCCTGAGATTCCATAGCTTGTTGACATTCTTTGAACAAGTATATTGTGATCTACACAATCAAAGGCAGCACTCATATCAAGTAAAGCTAACAATGTCACTTGCTTTGAATCTGATGCCTGAAATAACGTTGACAACAGCTTTAACAGTGCCGTTTCCGTAGAGTGGAATCTTCTAAACCCCAACTGAAAGCACGGAAGATTATTTTCATCCAAGTATTGCAGAAGCTGTCTTGTAACCACCCTTTCAACAATCTTTGCTATAAACGACAAATTTGACACAGGACGAAAACTCATCAACTCATTTGTATCGGACGATGGTTGCTTCAATAGAGGTGTAACAATTGCTTTTTTTAAAAATCATTGAATCATATATATATATATATATATATGTTATAAGAGAATGGAATAAAAGTTATAAATATATGACGTCATTTATATAGAATACCACAGTTTAGCCGTTAATTATATATCTATTGTTTATATTTTATAATTTGTTATTTAACTAGCACGCTCGTGGGCGATGAAATAAGAAAAAGCTTCCGTTATAGTAGTGTTGATATTAATTTACTATCGATAGATTAGAGCAGAGATATTGCAAATGTCGGCATTACAAATTTTGTCTAACATGGCATCCAAGGCCATAAAAGAAAAATTGTCTGAATTAAAGAAAGATGTAAATATTCTAAATGGATCAAAGTAAAATTTTTGACAAAATTTCAATTTTATTTTATTAATTTAACTTTTTTAAGCTTTTTTTAACAACTTTTTCTTAGACTTTGTAAGTCAAAATAAAAATGAACTTTAAATTTTAAAAGTTCATATATATATATTGAGAAAAAACTTGACTTGATTATTATTTTCAAAATATATTATAATGAAATCTATCAATCAATCATCATTTAGCGTCCAGAAACCCAGTTCTCCCGAGGTAGGACATTGTTTTCTCTGCCATCAATTTTTTGCGCCAAATTAGATGATCAGTTGTATTAATTTTTTAAATTTAGAGCTTTCATATCTTTCTCAATTGTTTGCGACTAGGACTTCTTTGGACGGCCTTTGGGATGTGTGCCAGGTACTTCAACATCTGCAAGAGAAGTTATGGCACTGTTTCCACTTCGTTTGACATGACCAAACCCCCGCAGACGGTGTTGCCGGCATTCGTCCTTTATATCATCTAAACCAGCACGACGCAGGATTTCGGTAGATTTGATGTGGTCCTTCTGACTAATTCGTTGCATCCATCGGAGTATTTTCATGTCGGTTCGTTGAAGTTGTTGTTCCAGTTTGGTTGTCATTGGCCATGTTTCTGCACCATATAACAACACCGGACGTATCACAGATTTATAAAGTCTTGATCGTAGTGGTAGTGGGATGTCACCCCGCATCAATATAGAGGCAAGGAGATGCCATTTATTCCAGGCTGCACGTATGCGTGCTCGAACAACAGCTTCAGCTGTTCCAGTACAATCCAGAACATTCCCTAGATATTGAAACGATGTGACTTTCTCTACCTTAATGGCTTCAAAAACATTGCTATTTCGAATCTGTTGTTGTGGATTGATGCAAGCAGGACAAACAAAATTGGACACTTTAGATAAGTACCAATTATTTTTAAACAACGTTTGTGACACCACTGGTTACACTGCTGACACTTGATTGAATTGTTACCAACACCAGCTTTACAAACTGAACAGGGTCATCGTCAGGTAGCTGTGAATTGGATGGGTTCACCAGTGTTCATTGCTTTGGTTTTGCTGATGTTGACTTTGAATCCATGATCAGCGAGTCTGGTGTTCCAATCTTCAAACATCTGTGCTGCATTCTGCTCAGACGTGGCTGTTAAAATGATATCATCAGCATATATTAGATTCCAAATGTCACCAGTGCGTATCGGCTTTGTGATTTCTTCCATCACAGTTATAAATATCAGTGGACTGAGAATTGAGCCCTGGTGAACTCCAATGCCGATGTCAAATGCATCTGTGTTTCTAACTGTTGTGCTGACGAGAGTCTTAGTATTCGTATACATTTCCATCACAAGTCAAACAAAATATTCTGGAATGAGTTGTCGACGTAGACTCCACCTGATTGCTTAACGGGGAATTCGAACAAATATTTTTTCAAGGTCTACAAAAATGTGTGATAGTTGTTGATGCTTTGCGAGGTACTTCTCTTGCAGTTGCCGAAGGATGTGAATTGCATCAATTGTTGTTTTCCCCGCTAGGAAACCAAATTGATAATTTCCGATTCTGATGCACGACGTTAATCTTCTCTCAATGATTTTTTCGACAATTTTCAGGGAGTGTTCTAACAGACGTATACCCCGATATGATGAACAGTTCAATTGCCTTTGTATAGCGGGACTGTCATGCTATAGTTCCATTCAGTCGGCATTGAGCAATTTCTCCAGATTTCACGGCAAAGTTGTAGTAACGTTTGAATACCTGCAGTACCAGATGCTTTGATAATGTCATTTGTGAGTTCAGAGGGCCCTGCTGCCTTCCATCCTTCATAACTTTCAGAGCTTCTGTAAGCTCCTCTACAGTGATGTCTGGAATCGGACCTTCGATGGGTGGAGCGTCAAAGTTAACATTGATGGGATTTGTTTCGTTTAACAGACGGTTGAAGTATTTTCTCCACTGTAGCTTGATCTCATTTTGTTCAAGAACCATCTCATTTTTGTCGTTTTTGATACATAAGGCACCAACTATGTCTTTTTTCATACGCTTTGCTTGTTTTGCTATACGATACAGATATTTCATTTGTTCATCTTTGCTTTTAGTGAGCCAGGTCTGCCACAAGGAGTCTATGTTGGACGACACATGATTCGCCAGATATAACTTTGACATTTTTGAATAGACTTCGGTGCTATTATAAAAATATAAAGATTATAGTTTATACATTCAACAGATCTTTTTCATATATGGAAGGTACATATTAAGTAATAAATACTATTATTAATGTATGTTTCCAAGTGCAAGTTAATAAAGATAAAGAGGTATTGATCGAATTTGTACAGGTTTAAATTAATTTATCAAGTTATTGAGAAATGTAGGTTTTACTCTTTGTTTGAGACTAGTATAGGCCAGCTAATAAAAAAGCTATGGTCACAAGTTATAATCTAAAAAGATAACTCAATAGAGGTGCTCTACAGAACTTCTATACAATATGTTATATATAAAATATAACATAAAATAAAATGCAACTGATTCACAAATTCACTTTGGTTCCAGTCGGATTTAATTTGTGTTTGTAAATCCAGCACCGGTTGGGCTTGAAAAGTCAAATCCAATACAATCCTAAACATAACTAACCTATGTTCGATTTGGTTATAACTTCTCACATGAGAAAATTACAATAGGTGATAAAACCGTACCATTTTAAAAAATTAAATAGTTGTTTTGTTCATTTTAAAAAATTAAATAATTAATGAATTACATTTTCAAAAACTCAGTTGTTAACATTATTTTATTTTTGTTTTCACTGTTTTAAAGTTGGTTAATACTATAGTTGTTATGAATATAATTAACCATTAATATATTATTCAAACTAGGTCAAGATCCAGTGATTTTGGTGGCAATTTTATTACTGATGAGTCATTCAAAACTGAAACAGTTAAGCCAAAGTTTGACATTTTATAATATATTAACAATAGTAGTATAAATAAATAAGTATATATATATACATATATAAATTTTTTAGCATTAGATAATTTAAAATTAAATTTTTCAGTATTTCTACCTATAAATATATATACATATTATATATTTATGTTGTGGTTTTCATCAATAATTGCATATATATATATATATATATATACATATATATATATATTTATTTATTTATTTATTTATTTATTTATTTTTGTGTGTGTACACAATTGCACATACAATAGGTATACATATATGTACAATTTGCACATATGATATACATATGATATTGTATATGTTAATATGAAGTATCTAAATTCAACCAACTTTATCTACTACATATTTACATTCACATGGTTTAAGGTTATTTGCCTCGTCGCTTGAACATGGTCACATTTCAACCAGCAGCATAAAAAGAGTAGAGCAAGAAAAAGTACGTTTTTACTGATGTTTTATTGATTATAATTGATTTAAAATGCTTAATAAATGTCCAGGCCCTACCGAAATGTGTCCCTTTTGAGGCAGGCTTTGAAAAGTTACCTCAGATACCTACAAAAATGAGCAAGAGGCAAACTAAAAAGCTGAAACAAGTCGGTTTATATTGAATGAAAATAATTATATAATCTGAAACAAGTCGGTTTATATTGAATGAAAATAATTATATAATTGTACTTTTGAGAATTCACTAAAAAGCACTATAAATTTTTTAACAATAATTATAATTATTATTATTACAAAATTTACTGGACCTTAGAGTTTATCATTGTTAATGTATAATATTGCTAAAAGGCAAATTAAAAAATTAATCGCCAACAGATAGAAAAATCAAAAACCAAAGGAAAAGGATGGTTTGATATGCCAGTTCAGGAAATGACAGAAGAAAAGTTGAATGACCTGAAGATTATTCAAATGAGGGGCATGCTTGACCCGAAACACTTTTATAAGAAAACTGATGCTAGACCTGGCGTGCTTCCGAAATTTTTTCAGGTAACTTCACTTATTATGTGCACATTAAATTTTCAAGTTCATTGTTTTTAAAAAACATTTTTGTGTTTCATTTTTGCGTTTCATGATGCTTAAGAGCTTATTAATAAAGTGGGAAAAGTTTTTTCAAATTGAGATACATTTTTGAGGTATTTTCTTATTTTTCTGGTGAGTGTGAAATCTAGAGTTTGATCTATAAATCGAAGGTTGGCGTAACCAAATAAATATGCTGTTATGTTGTGATACATACAAAATAAAACTAATTAATTTGACGTGACAGCTAATAATAGTTGTGTTGGCAACTGAGATGGTTCGGACGCTTAGAAGAAAGCTGGGGACAAGAACATGTGAAACCTTAATTTGAGCATTTTTAAAGATATGAGTGCCTGGACTGCCTTCTTGATTAAAACTGTAGTTTTGGCCCTGTGTCCAAAGAATTTGTTGATTGTATAGTTTATTTATTAATCATTATATGAGTTAATGCATAACACTTTTTTAATTTAGACTGGTACTGTGGTGGAAACATCTGCAGACTTCTACAGTGATCGAATTCCCAAGAAGGAAAGAAAAACTACCTTGGTGGATGAACTACTTCACGATGCCGAATTTAAAAGGTTATTTTATACTTTTTAAATTTTAAAAAGTTTACTCAGCGCTTAATTAACAATTTATGCAATGCTTTATTTTTTTAGTCAAGATTGACGTTTTCTTAAGTTCTGTTACGATAAGCTTTGTTTAAATGAAGTTTCGATGAAATGTTTCAAGTTTTCATGATTCATTGCCAATGTGTTTTGTATGAAATGATTATTTGCTAATGTTTCATGCTTATCTTTAATCTTTTCAGTTATAAGAAGCGAAAATACTCTGAGGTAACGTCAAAAACGTTCTCAAATAAAAGAAGAAAGCGTGTAAAAAAGTGACCTCTTTTAGTTTTAAATAATGAATTGCATTATTTGAACTATAGATTTAACACATTTTTTCTTATTGTTTGTTTTTGTTCATTACAGTTTTATTAAAATTTGTTTGTTCTGTGGTATCATTTTTATTGAGATTGATTAATATTAATAGCTAAGTATGCGTTCAATTGATTTATTTTGTAATTTTTGTAACACTTTTGGCAAATAATTATTAAATTACATGGTGCCATCTGCAAACTGCGTGAGCGTTTACACAAAACTACATTGAATTTGCTGTTAAAATGGACATATTAGTACCTTCGAAATATATATTCTTGCAGTATAATACCTAATTATTTTATGTGGCGGTAGACGAGAGGAGTTTTTTGAATGGTGCAGGTTGTAAGATATGAAGCTCATCATTAGCGGAATATAAAGGCGTGAGCCAAATAATATTTGATGGAGTTTTCATTGGAAAACTTACGCATCAACCTCAATTTCCTAGCTGGGGTCTAACCAGAAATTTAATATACTCAAACCTCAACTGGTTTTTATCAAATTTGAAATTAAAATTTGTTGTAGATTCACATAAATAGCTTTTGATATTTTTTAATCTTATTATTATTATTATTAGAGAATTTATATCCTAGCGCCCTTTTAAACTTTTCAAAGGCGCTGCTTAACTCATGTGGTTTAATTCATAAAAAGATGAGTTTCTATAGCTTTATACAGAATTGTTAAAGATTTAATCCAGGCTGACGATGGTGGTGTGGTAAATCATTTCAAACTGTTGGACCAGTTTCCTACAATCAATTGTGTTTTTGGTATCGTTAGCAGATTTCTCTACCTTAATGGTAGACTTTCTCTACCATTAAGGTAGAGAAAGTCACATCGTTTCAATATCTAGGGGATGTTCTAGATTGTACTGGAACAGTTGAAGCTGTCCTTCGAGCACGCATACATGCAGCCTGGAATAAATGGCATCTCCTTGCCTCTATATTGATGCGGCGTGACATCCCACTACCATTACGATCAAAACTTAATAAATCTGTGATACGTCCGGTGTTGTTATATGGTGCAGAAACATGGCCAATGACAACCAAACTGGAACAATAACTTCAACGAACCAACATGAAAATGCTTCGATGGATGCAACGAATTAGTCAGAAGGACCACATCAAATCTACCGAAATCCTGCGTCGTGCTGGTTTAGATGATATAAAGGACGAATGCCGGCAACAGCGTCTGCGGGGGTTTGGTCATGTCAAACGAAGTGGAAACAGTGCCATAACTTCTATTACAGATGTTGAAGTATCTGGCACACGTCCCAAAGGCCGTCCAAAGAAGTCCTGGTCGCAAACAATCGAGCATGACATGAAAGCTCTAAATTTAAATGAAATGGATACAACTGGTCGTCTAATTTGGCGCAAAAAATTGATGGCAAAGAAAACAATGTCCTACCTCGAGGGAACTGGGTTTCTGGACGCTAAACGAAGATTGATTGATTAATATATATATATATATATTGTCGGAAATTTTAAAATAATAATATGAATGAGCTGGAGGTTTTCAAAGGATGACAAAGCCCCAAGTTGGGCGCTAATTGTCGGAAAATTTAAAATAATAAATTAAAATGAATGAGGAGATTTTTAAATGATAACAATTAAAACAGCTGGTGATGTGAGGTAATCTCCTCCTCTATCTTTCTCAGGGAATTTTTGTATGGTCCGACAATAATTTTTGTGTATATTTTTATTGTGAGTTCGACCAGTCCTGTGTGGCACTGGGCTTTTTCGAATTATATGATTTTACTGAGTAACACACGAACGCGTAAAGAAAAATATTCGATAACAATTTTATTAATCGACGGAAGTAAATAAAAGGAATTGAACTAATGAACTCTATAATAATGTAAATGTCAATGAACAAACTGGAATACAGGAATTAGAACTCTTCTTGTTGGGTCTTCAACTTGGGATATGTTTCTTGCCGTTTAATCGTAAAACCTCGACGTGTGTACCCGATGGTGATGTCGATACAACTCCAAGAAATAAATAAAAAAATGAATCACAAAAATCGGAGCCTATGGAAATTGCAAGCTGCGTGTGAAACTATACCAATGAGTATAGAATCCAGCAAAGAACCCTAGGTCGACAAATAGCACAAGAAACAAAAGAAGGAGGCGTATTTGTTTTCACAGAACCCAAGGCCTGTTTTCACTGGGCCTGTCTGTGAGTCGGTCGGCTTTCGCACAACCCTGGCCTGTTTTCACTGGGCCGTCGAGTCTGATCGGCTTTCGCACGACCAACACAAGACAACAAGAGTCAGAACAACACTGGAAACAAATTGTGCGACTCTAGCACGCGTGCGAAACTATGCCAATGAGCATAGAGTCTCGTACCAAATCCACTTTTGAGAACTTAAGACGTTTCTGAAACTATGCCAATGAGCATAGAATCACGCATTAAGTCTCTTAGATACCAGAGTAGGCACTGATTACTCGAAGCTGCCTAACTGGTGAACCCAAGGCTGACTCTTTGAGAACTTAAAACGTTTCTGAAACTATGCCAATGAGCATAGAATCACGCGTTAAGTCTCTTAGGGACCAGAAGAGGCACTGATTATCCGAAGCTGCCTCACTAGTCAACCCAGTTTATAAGTCTTTTCACACCCTTCCTTATCAAGGCAAAATTAGATTTTGTTTCGGGTGTTTTAAAATATAAAAATTTACAAGGCATGTCCAATTAATCAGAAAAAGTATTAATTAAATTTTAAAATAATTTGTAATAATTTATGACGTCATCTAAATTGCAAAACAAAGAAAATCGTCATCACCTATCGAGTAAATTAACTTGCACCATGCCCCCTATCGAGTGAATTAATTTCGCGTTGAAAATTTTGCAGTATTTTTAGTCAGTATTATTTCATAATTCTGGACACTTAATTTTATATATTATGTTATATTTTTTTTTATATATTTTTTTATTTTTAATTAACAGTATTTTATAAATTCTACCGAATGTTTGGCGTTATTATGCTTGTAGTTCGTTTTTTCAATTTTTCTCACTAAAGTTTTTTGGTGAACGTTTAGTTTATTAAAATTCAAAATAAACTTATTTTCCCAATTCATGCTGCAAATAAGGCCATATTTTGATTCCGAATGAATCATCATCAGTGCTTTTTGCTGTTTATATAGGAAAATATTCGTTCACCAAAAAACTTTATTGAGAAAAATTGAAAAAAACGAGCTACAAACATATTAACGCCAAACATTCGGTAGAATTTACAGAATATTGTAAAAATTATGGTCTATTACCAACATATATATAGGTGCGGCCAAGCTGGTTTTGGGTGGTTTGTGGTTCGATCATGTTACGCCTATTTTGAATAGGTTGCACTGGTTGAGGGTTGAAAAACGTGTTTCCTTCAAGTTGGCAGTTTTGATGTTTAAATGTGTCAATAATACAGCACCTCCCTATCTCATCGATAGATTGGAATCATACAAATCTCATTTTTCAAAATATTCCTTCCGAGCGCAATTTATTTTTTATCCCGACCACAAAGTTGATGACGGGTTGCCGCAACTTTGCAGTTCTTGGTCCGGTTTTTTGGAATGGTTTATCTTCTTACTTACGTGACCCTAACCTATCATATTTACAATTTCGAAGTCAACTTAAAATTTATTTATTTGCACAATGAATGTCCGTCTTATTTGTCTATGATTTAGTAGCGCTTTAGAGATTCAACAATAAAAAAGCGCTGCATATAAATTTCCGTAATAATAATAATATATATATATATATTGTCGGAAATTTTGCAACTGGAGGTGAGGTAATCTCTTCCTCTATCTTTCTCAGGGAATTTTTTTATGGTCCGACAATAATTTTTTGTATATTTTTATCGTGAGTTCGACCAGTCCTGTGTGGCACTGGGCTTTTTCGAATTATATGATTTTACTAAGTAACACACGAACGCGTAAAGAAAAATATTCGATAACAATTTTATTAATCGACGGAAGTAAATGAAAATGAATTGAACTAAATGAACTCTAGAATAATGTAAAAAAAATAATGTCAATGAACAAACTGGAATACAGGAATTAGAACTTCTTCTTGTTGGGTCTTCGACTTGGGATATGTTTCTTGCAGTTTAATCGTACAACCTCGACGTGTGTGACCGATGGTGGCGTCGATACAACTCCGAGAAATAAATAAAATGAATGCAGAAAAATTACAAAAATCGGAGCCTATGGAAATTCCAAGCTGCGTGCGAAACTATACCAATGAGTATAGAATCCAGCGAAGAACCCTAGGTCCACAAATAGCACAACAAAAACAAAACAACGAGGCGGATTCGTTTTCACCTAATCCAAGGCCTGTTTTCACTGGGCCGTCAAGTCTGGTCGGCTTTCGCACAACCAAGGGCCTGTTTTCACTGGGCCTGTCAGTCAGTCGGTCGATCGGTCGGCTTTCGCACAACCCTGGCCTGTTTTCACTGGCCGTCGAGTCTGGTTGGCTTTCGCACAACCAACACAAAACAACAAGAGTCAGAACAACACTGGAAACAAATTGTGTGACTTTAGTACGCGTGCGAAACTATGCCAATGAGCATAGAGTCTCGTACCAAATCCACTTTTGAGAACTTAAGACGTTTCTGAAACTATGCCAATGAGCATAGAATATCGAATTAAGTCTCATAGAGACCAGAATAGGCACCGATTATTCGAAGCTGCCTAACTGGTGAACCCAAGGCGGACTCTTTTCGAGAACTTAAGACGTTTTCGTGCCAATGAGCATAGAATATCGAATTAAGTCTCATAGAGACCAGAATAGGCACCGATTATTAAAAACGTTATTATTATTATTATTGTTAACATTATTATTATCATCGCTGTGGTTCTTCTTGCTTCTTGTGATGATGTTCCATTTGCAAGTGTTATTTGCGCTGTGGGTTGTGGCGTTGGTATCTACAGTGTTGGCACTGTTGTTGTTGTTATTGTTGATGCTGTTGTTGTTGTTGGTGTTGTTGATGTTGTTGTTAGGGTTGTTAGGGTTGTCACTATTGATGATATTCCAATTTCAACTGATATTTGCGCTGTGGGTTGTAGCATTGGTATCTACAGTGTTGGCACTGTTGTTGTTGTTGTTATTGTTGATGTTGTTGTTGATGTTGTCGTTGGTGTTGTTGATGTTGTTGTTAAGGTTGTCACTATTGGTATGATTGTTGTTTACATCATCAATATTTTTTGTGATAACATTGTTATAATTATTGCTGTTGTCGTAATTGTTGTTGTTATAATTATAATGATTTTTTTTTTTTATTTAGTAGCCTATTTGAAGGCAGAATGTTGTTAGACTGTACTTGAATGTTCATGGAGGAATCAAAAATTCAACACTATTTTCAACATTGTTCAACTTTTTTATATTACTTTTTAATTTATTAATTTCAGAGAAATTAGACATTTTATTGTTGTTTTTTTTTAAATTTTTATTAAATAAATTTGCAAATAGCTATTTCGAGTTATAGATAACTCATCTTCAGTGCATTATATATAAGGCATGTAAGATATTTGATAAGAAGGAACAAGTAATTATTAATTTATATAAATTATTTAATTAAAACAGAAAACCAATAAAATAAATTTAATAACTATAAACAATATAAAACGCGATTTTTAAAATTTTAACGGCAAGATTGTTTATGTTATGGTTGTTGACGTAAATATCAACGCTCAGCCGAGAAGCGCGAATTAATTTATTTAATTAACTACATATTATTAATATTATTTTTACAATATTTAAAAACGTTATTATTACTATTATTGTTAACGTTATTATTATTATTATTATCATCGCTGTGGTTCTTCTTGCTTCTTGTGATGATGTTCCATTTGCCAGTGTTATTTGCGCTGTGGGTTGTGGCGTTGGTATCTACAGTGTTGGCACTGTTGTTGTTGTTGTTGATGTTGTTGTTGATGTTGTTGTTAGGGTTGTCACTATTGATGATGTTCCAATTGCAACTGATATTTGCGCTGTGGGTTGTAGCATTGGTATCTACAGTGTTGGCACTGTTGTTGTTGTTGTTATTGTTGATGTTGTTGTTGATGTTGTCGTTGGTGTTGTTGATGTTGTTGTTAAGGTTGTTACTTTTGGTATGATTGTTGTTTACATCATCAATATGTAATAGTTAAACTGTGTAATCTTTTACATGACGTATTTCTGGTCTATGTACGACGTTAGCCAGGCTACGGTTGCGTCGATTTTAGATTTGGACGTCGGGCATACTTTACCTGACTGGTTCAATTTACATCGAGATCTATGCATTGACTGGGCTCGTAATAACCTTGCACAAATAGGTAGCCCCGGACACATCGTTCAGATAAATGAAAGCTGCATTTCATCTGCAAAAAGATCGAGAAACCGAAATGCACGTCCAGTTAGAACACGCTGGGTTTTTGGAGGCATCGATACGCAAACAAAAGATGCCTTTCTGGTGGAAGTAAATAAACGAGATGCTGCCACGCTGTTGCCATTGATACAGCGACATGTTCTGCCCGGTTGGTTTCATAAAGTTTAATATTTTTAAATTCATTTTTGTTGGTTATGAAATATAGTTCGATTTTAATAATTTTAGGTACAACAGTTTGGACAGATCAATGAGCTGCTTATAACAGTATAACAGCCGTAACCGGTCTAGCCCACCAAACCGTAAATCACTCCATTACATTCCGGGCATACAAATGGAATGGAGAATTTGTGGCGATGCGCCAAACAAAAATATAATTATTAGACGATACTTCTGTTTTGTTATTTATATAAAAATACAATGTCCAAATTGAATTACAAATAGTTCTCATGTTTATAACATATTTTAAAAATAATAAATAAATAATGATATTAGAATTTTATTAAAAATTACAAATATAAATAAATGAAACGATTCGGTTAAAATAATCACAAATTGAAAAACAATTAAGCGCTTCGGCTGGTCATAAATATTAATGACAGGCGGAGCCAAATTTAATGTTTTCAATATTATTCTATGTAAACAACAGGAAGCGTGGTTTCATACTTATTTACCGAAAATGAGCTATATTCAGAACAATGGAGTCAAGGAAATCACCTCTAACCTTTTCAGCACTGTAAATTTTTATTTAATTGGAAAAGTCGACCCAAAGGTGAGTTTTGATAATTTTTTAATCACGCGTTTAATTAAACTTTTTACAATTTTTAAAAATAAAATATGATTTTATGCTCATTCTTTGTTAGTATTTAAAATTTATGTCTGTACATTTCAAAACTACTTCTATTCTGAGGTTTGTTGTTTGTAAGTAAATGATTTTGGTGTAAGTTCGAAATTTGAATAACATGAGTTTGGAATTGAAAAAAATTTTCTATGAAAATCTTGTTGTAATTTTTTAATCATAAGTCACTACTACTAATAATTAAAATGCTTAGTAAAGTTAGACTATTTTAGGCTATTACTATTATCTCTCTTCCTTGGAATGTTAATAACAATTAATGAATTCTTATAATAATTTATAATCTTTTTAGAAAGTTGGATCGATCTGTCTAGTATAGTTGGCACATCATTTAATGAGCAAAAATACATTTTAATTTAGCATGAAAATAAATTGATCCATACGGATCTGGCGTAATAGTTCAAAGGTTACACATTACAGGCACTTGGTCTTGCTGTTGCAGTGAATGGGTTTGAATACCAAAAGATCTTTACCTATCATATGCAATGTGTATGATGTGTGGTTTTCACGTATTTATATTAGGCTATGTGTGTTTATGGTTGATATATCTGAAGCAAGTGCAAAAAAGAAAATGACATTTAACTTTTTAATTTATGAAGCATATAGATGTGTCCTGATCATCACTAAAGATATAGGCATTTTTTTACATTTCAAACTCATAAAATGAGTTTGCATCCATATGTAAATTGTTCTTGAATGATTTGACTTTTCAGAAAATAAACAATTCCAAATCAATAAAATTTGAGAAGCAAACTTTTTTATGTAATTGAGTATATTATATGCTACATTCCTGATACCTACATATTTTCCATAATTTTTAATGGAACCATGAGAAAATTTTGAATGGTTGGTTGTTTTATTTTATACTGATGTGAAATTAATTGAAATAAAGGCTGAAAAGATGTTGCTGGATGGAGGTGCCCACAAGTTCCAATATTTGAGTGACATCCTCACTCACTGCATTGCTGAGAGTGTTGATGAAGAAGTGGTAGAGGCCAAAGAATTATATCAGTTGATTGTTGTCAAGGTCTGCTCTTTTCACATTTTCTTTTGTTTTGGTCGTTATGCTATTTATTGAACTATTATGCTGTTTGTGTTTGCGCGCCATTTTTTTTTATGTTGTTTGTTCCATGTTTTCATGTGTTTTGTTGTGTTTTTGATATGTTCCATGCTGCATCATTCATCTTGTTCAAAGTTTGTCCACTAAATTACTTTTTTCAATAAGCATGTAGTTATTTTGTTATTTTATTGAGATCATATCCTTCATTGTATATGTAATTGTTTGCTTTTTAACAGAGTTCTTGGATTCGTCTGTCTCTGCAGTGCAACACACTTTTGCCGTATGTTTTGAAACATTGTTCATCGATTGACTATTTTGTATTTTTTTCAATGACATTTTTTTTATATTATAATAATGAATTGTTGGACATTAGAACAAAACCGTTTGATGTTGATGCTAAGAATTTGCTGTCGGGTGTCACCGTTTGCCCTTCTCAAGTTTGCAGGAATTAATTTTTTTTACTTTTACTCAGTTAAACTTCCACAGTTTTATTGATGCCATTTTTTAATTTCATTTTTGTTGAGTAAGTAAGTTGTGTCAAATAAATATTTGCATTTAGTTTTTTATAGTAGGCATTAGAAATAAAAGGAAATTCATGATAGTTATGATGGGCAAATTGTTGATTCTCTCATTAAACAGAATTCATCTCTACTTTGCTAATTTTTTTATATGAAAATGTTTTTGGCAAGGCAGTTGAGTAGACATGACAACCTGCTGGCATGGGCATTGGTGACAGTTCATGGAGGCAAGTACACAACCAGGTTGAATCGAACAGTCACTCATCTGCTCACTAACATTTCCTCTGGGGTATCAACATTTCATCTCATTGTCTCACACCAATTTCTACATTCGTTATTTTCAGTTTTGTATTGAAATATGCATTTTTATTATAAGTATTTCAATTGTGTTTTATTTGTTCACTTGCAATGTACATTAGAAGCGTGTCATGAGAATGGGATCATAAGGTCATTGTTAAACAAGCAGAACAACAAATAAATATGTCCTACCTGGTAACATTTAAAGTGTCACAGTTGTTTATACAAACTGTTCTGTAGCATACGTGCAACTAAATTAATCTCTAGGACTCAATGTTAGGACTCCAAGATTTTGATGGCAATTGCTAATGTTTCACAAAAATTTGAAACTTCACACTCTGTGATTATCTGAAGAATAAGACTTATGTCCACGATCAAGCGTGCATATAACATAATATATAAAATGTATTACCTACAGAGCAAGTTCATGAAAGCCTCAAAAGTTGGCCTGCATGTTGTGTGTGTGCAGTGGTTGGTCGTGGTCATCCAGGAAGGCAAGTTGATTACTGAATCGGATTATCATCCAGATTTGTTCACGTGCTCCAGCCTTGCAACATATGATGGGGAGAGTTGCAAGAAAGATGTAGACACCTCAAACAACTGCAACAACACCACAAGTCGTCAACTGGAAAGTAGTGAAAGCAATTTAGGCATTGTTCCCCATAGCATGTCTCTCACTCAGTTGAATACAAATAGACTGTTGAGGTGTTTCATTTTTAAAACATTGATTTCTTTGTTTTTATAAGGAATTTTTTTATTATTATTTGAACAAATTATAAAAAAAACCAAATGATAAAATCAAAGGTCTTCGGACACCAGACTAGATAAACTTGAATAGGTCACCGTTCTAAAAAAAAAGATGAAAGAGATAATTCAAGTACCAAAATTGTATTTTAGTTTTAATTAAAAAATAGAATGATGCGATATGGCCTACGTTCGAATTGGAATTATGTAGGAAGGCATTCAGTGTCGTTGGCATTTGGAGGAGGATTGTTACGTTGTAATAATCATTAATTAGAGTTAAGATGATGATGAATTGTTGATTAGGTGAGTTAAAAATCGTTTAAATAAACTATTGAAAGTTTTAGAAACGATTGGTCTAAGTTCTATTTCAGTTTATGCTTTCATTCGCTTTATGTGGTTTTTAATTAGATTAAGAATGTGTGCATTTATTAAATTTAAAATTTTGTTATTCACAGTTCTGCCTCTACAGAAGTTCGCAACTATCCAGCACAACACAAGTCCTTGTCTTCTAATTCTTTTGTTAGATTTTTTGTTCTTTGTTGTTACTGATTGCTCAAAATATTTGGTTTGCTATATTTTATTCGAGCACTTATGATCCGATAATATCTGGTTACAATAACATTGCGAATGGTCTTGCACTGGCTGCATGTAGCTAGGCAACAAATTTTAATATTTTTTCAATGTTTTCATGCTGTTCTCCAAATTTAATTTATGAAATGCTTTTCCTATTGAGCATTTGAAGTGCATAAAATAACATGCCTGTACCGATTGATGTCTACAAATGCTGGTGACTGTTAGAAGTGTTGCAGACAAGACACTGTTCTTTTTAATGTGTTATTGATTGTTTTTGTGGGTTTTATAGATACTTTTAAAAAAATGGAACCAGATTAGGAAAGTGCCGAACAAAAGTTGTGATTGGCTGCCCACCACTGACCACAGTCACCTTCCAAGCATCTACCGTACTCATGAAAATCCAAATGACGGTAAGAAATGTGCCTCATCTTGTTTTCATCTTGCTCAGTGTTGAGTCCACGTGTGGGAGATCGGTGTTGTAATATTTGTTTATTTGAATATATTTAAGCTTGCTTTTGTTGAATGGATATTGATTTGATGACAAATTTATGTTTGTCACATTGTTGTTGGTTCTTAAAGAAAGTTTGTTTCATAAAAGTGATTACAGCTGTTATCTTGTTAAACAAAATGAATCCATACCCTTTGATGTACACGATGTTCATTATGCAAACGAGCAATTCACGAGACAAAAAATTTACTTAAAATTGAATTTAAGTGGTGCAGATGATGAATATATTTAAATTGTGTTTTTGTTGTCTGCTGTTGTTTGTTGTAATGTGTTTGTTTCTCACTCTATCATTTGCTTTAATGAAATGTTTGCTATATTGTGATATTCATTGCAGTTTGTTGCAGCTGGTATTTAATTCATTTTCAATATTTTATTTGGCATACTTATATGCGTTGTTGCAGTAACATGTTACCCCACAGTTAAACCAGAAAACTGTCTAGCCGGCTGTTGCTTTTTCATGGAAGATTGCAAGAAATATCTGACAGATAGTGAATTTAATTTATGGAAGCAGGTATGAAAGCCATGGAAAACAAGATTTCTTATTTGTTTTATTACTTTATTTTAAAATGAATTTCATAATTAACTTAAAACATTGTAAGCGATATGGTGTAATTACATTAACATCGATTGTTAGGTCATCAGGCAGTATCAGGGCAAGGTAATGGATGATTACGCAGATGAAGTCACTCATGTTTTGTGCGAGACACAAGATAGTCCATACTTCCACAAAGTAACTGCTTGCTTTTCATTATTGAATAAGATATGTACTCCAGCTTATTGCATGTATTGTAAAACTTGAAATATTATCTTCATAAATATGGCTCCAATGCATCGTTTGTGCTGTCACTGTTGCAATCACAAATAATCACCACAATGACAAAATGACGTTTCTAGGCACTAACAGATAAGAAGAGATTGGTGACATCGTATTGGCTGAACGACTGCCTCTCACAGCACAAGTTGATCGTTCCATGCAACTGCTTGCACATTCCACACATGAAGCCCATTGAAATGATATGCTCCAATCAAGTGTGCCACATACTTTTGTTATAATGAGGCATTCTTTGTAGTGTCCGTTTGTACCAGTCACATGCTATTGTGACCTTTATAATTTTTATGTTGAACAGCAAAAACTATTTATTAGATAATGATTCAGTTTGTTCAATGTGATTTTAAATGGCAGACTCTATGTATAACAAACTTTGATGGCTATGAGAGAGTTTTGGTGAAGAGGATGATCGTGATGCTGGGAGCCAAGTACACCGGCTTCCTAAACAGAAACAACTCCCTACTTGTGGCAAAAAGGTTGTGTTAGTTTGAGTCATGTTGTTTAGTTCGTTTGAGAAGAGCTCTTGAAGTTATTAGTTAAAGATAATACATAATAAGTTTTTATTTGTCCTGTAAATGAACCTAAGTGAACAAATATTGTGCTGTCATTGTTTTTCTTTCAATGCTCAACAACTTCCCATGCATTGCAGTCCTTCCTTATTTTTATTAAGTGCTCTAGTTTTGAATAACATGCAGGGCTTCGGGGAAAAAGTATCAAAAAGCTTTGGAGTGGAATGTGCCAGTTGTGAATGCAAGGTGGATCAGTGAGCTGATGTTTGGAAACTTGAAGGCCCTCAAACAACCTCTCCTGCCAAGGTTGGTTTGCTCATTTCATACAAATCCATTTATTCCTATGTTCGTTCATTTGTTCATTCATCCGTTCATACATTCGTTCATCTTTCTTTTTTTAACTAATTTTAATTTGGTTGTAATATTATAAGCATTTTCACAAATTGACTACTAACTTTTGTTGTCACATCTTCTGAATTGAACAAAGAATTGATTGATTTTATATTCCAACTCTGGCATCGTTTATAAACGTGAAACGTTTCATTTCAAAATGAGGAATGTTTGATTAGTACAGCTATCATAATGATGAGGAATCTTCCTACTATCGTAGCACATCGTAAATTAATTTATTTAATGGAAATGGTGATGAATGCAGGTTCACAAGTTTCGCGGACGACCACCCACTGGCCCTGCCCAGCAACATAACCTCGCATCTCCTCGGTATTTCTATGTTCATTTTTGAAACTCACATCAAATCATTTAATTTTAGTGCATATGTATGTGTATATGATATATATATATATATATCATGTATGTTTTAGGCGCTCAACCAACCCTCAAACAGTGTTCATTCTAGGTTTCGCTTGACATGTATATATATATATATATATATATATATATATATAGCTTTTGTTTAACGGATTATGGCTTTGGAATAGCCTCCCGCATTTTTTGAGGCGATTTGGTCAAACCCTTCCCCAATTCAAAAAACAATTGAAGTCATGCCTTATTCTTCTGTAGCAAATTTGACATATTTTGAAGAGCGCCGATGAGAGCATTTCTAATTGGCGCTATATAAATAAACTTATAACATTAATAATAATAATAATATGCAATTATTGATGAAAATCACAGCATGTTCGGCATTAGTTAACTTCCAATTTAACTTTTCGATTTTTTTAACGGTTGACAGTTATTGCAATGTAAGATTTCAACATTGTAGTTCAAGATTTGTCTAGTTTTTTTGTTTTGTGTTTCTCTTTCATGTGAACGTCTTCTCTTGTGATGAATAACAACTGCAGAAAACAACCAGAATCGATTATGGATCATAGTCATCTAATATATTTGTTCAAATGTAATATTGGTGAGTGTGGGCACCATAATTCCGAATATATTGGTATGACAACGACCAAGTTACCGAGAAGACTCGCGATGTACGTACAAACTGGCGCTATAAAGAATCACATAAAGCAGGTAAAAGACCATAATTAATGCATTATCTATCTAAATAAAACTATCCAACGCTAGAAATTCGGTAGATTTCATTAATTTCTGCATATTCGACATTAGTTAACTTCCTTTTAAAATTTTCGATTTTTTTAATGGCTGATCGTTAATCATTTACAAGTTTCTTGACTTCGAAACCAAAATATTTGTTTATTTTGTGATAGAACAAAAAAAGTTTTATTTGGTATTCCTATACCATCTTTGGTGTTTGAATTAATACGTTGTGTGTGGCCACCATAATTCCAAATATATTGGTTTGACGACGACCAAGCTATCGAGAAGACTTACGATGCACCTACAAACTGGTGCTATAAAGAATCACATGAAAGAGAAACACAAAACTAAAATTACTAAACAAATCTTGGACCACAATGTTGAAATCTTACATTACAATAACAACCATTATAATTTACGACTAGCCGAATCAATACTCATAGAATAAAGACATCCAATAATAAATATTCAACAACGTGCAACCTGTGGCATTACACTCTTCATTAAGCACATATTAATTATATCTGTTAAGTAGACAATAAAACAATCACTATATTTTTTGAATACATGCGTCGTTATTGAGTCCAGTGAGCATGACTTTGTAGGTGAAGAATTAACAACTTTAGATATCTGTTCTTCACTGGAAACGATTCGAATCGAAACATAATATTTTTGGTATTTGTAGAAATAACTGGAGAATTAAAACATTCTGTCGACTTTTCGGTCACTTTTAATATGTTAGCAAAAATTTTTTTTAAATCATCGGCGCTGTGCATTGAACCAACTTCATTTTCAACACTTGTCTCTTTTCCCAATAATTTGTTGATCGTTTGTCATAAGTACTTGGAATTATTTTTGAATTTACTTGTTTTAGCAAACCAAAAACTAGTTCGTTTCGCTGAGTAACAAACATTCCTTTGTTTCATTGCCAATACGCAATCAACTTTATCATTATTACAACCAGTAGCTCTGAAACTTCTTTATTTATTTGACACATTTGCTTAGCCTTTTTTCAGTCACTGTCAAACCACGGTGTAGTCGGGACATGCTTTCATCGAACTTCATGAAGTGGAGCAACATCGTCAGCTATTTTTAAAAGCTCTTCATTAAATATTTTAAAACCCAAATCAACATCATCCTGATCATAATGTTTTGAGATAGGTGAGCACCTAAAAAGCTCAGTTAAACGTTTTTTATTCACTCGTTTTCAGGATCTGATCCACGGTTTCTTGAAAATGACTGGAGTCGGATTGATTAAAAATACCAGTTACTAAACCATGATCTGAATAGATACCAGATGGATACACCAATACATCTTTTAACAAAAAAACATCTGATGTAGCAATCAAATCTAGGGTACCACCAAGCACATGGGTAGACTGATTTATTCTATTGACTAGATAAAAACCAGAAAAACATCAACAAGGGCTGTTGCATATGTGAATTTTTGCCGCGCGGCGGAAATTTTTTTTTGTTCGAATACCAGCAAACACCGCCGCCAGTCTAGGCAGTCTCGCTTTGGCCGGGACTCGCCTCACAAATGTTTATCTCCGAGTTGGAAAACACGGGCCGGGCGGAAGTGCTTTCGCGCCCTGCTTGAGTCGGTCAATCCGGCCTTACTAACCGCTGACAAGTCTTCTTCATACATGTTTTATATATTGAACAAGACAAACAAAAGCTAACTGAAATAAATTTATTACAAACAAGAACGAAAATAAACTTACTCTGCAAAATAAATGTTTCTAAAATGTTCCAAACTAAATAATATACTAAATTAAAATGGCAACAGAACACAATAACTAAATTCAGAAAAATAAACCCGCAGAACAATATCACCAATTACCAAAATGACCAAAACCTAACACGCCAGGAACCGAAGTACCTCCAAAAACTACACCATCAAAAACTAACTCGAAAACTTCGAAAAACTCTACCTCAAACAATTGTCCCAAAATGCTTATATATTCATTCACATGAGCAATCATACACTCTCAAATATATTCACTATGCCATACTATTCACATAAAACCCATTCACATAACATTCCACCACCAGCATGCATACCAGACCACTCCATACAACAAGCACGCCAAACCAGCCAACACACCTACATGAAACGCGCCAAAAAAACTTCACACATATATATCTGACGGATTTTCTACGTATGTTGAAGTCACCTGCAACTACGATATGCAACATAAATGTGTGATTTGTTCTAAAACTAAAATTAATTTTTCGAAAAATAATTTAGCGGGAGGAGCAAAATCTGGCCTATAAATCACAAGAAAAATACCGAAGTTTTCTATTGTGTCAATTTAAAACATATCGCTTCAAATGTAATTCTCACTGGCAATGGAATATTTACACATTTAACCCAGTTGTTCTCAGAGTATTTTTTTACAGAAATTTAAACATTATTATGAACATTCTGGTCAAGTTAAGTTCCAGAAATAGATAAAATTATGGTGTCACTAGTCATTGAGAAAACAGCTGTCCTACATATAGGACATTGGGAACACATACACACACAAACAAACATCAGCATTCTCAAAGGTTCATATCCTCTGAAATCTAATGAAACTTCATAACAGATAATGAAATCAAAAAATAAAAGCAATTAATTTGTCTATTTATTGTGGTAGTCAATGAAACACTTCACGTTGCATTTGAAGCAATGGACACAACATTGTTGTCGTTCCATTTGCACACAACGATGTTAGCATTTTTAGCTAGTTGAAAGTCGTATGATCCTCGATTATTTTTCTTCATAGTTTTTGTGTCCTGGATAGGACACTCTGACGTTCTGTTTTCTCGAATAGTTCCTGTTGCCTTCAAATTCCTTTGTGAAAGTTCTGACAGCAACGGTATCGACGTAAAAAAGTTGTCGAAAAAGATATGCTATGGGTAGTCACCCATCCTTGACAGTACATCAGTATATTGAAGTATAACACCTGCTCCAAGGCCTAGATCTTTGTATTTGGGGTCAATCCTTGTACTCACACCTAGATATGGCTCGATCCAATTCACATAACCAAGTCGTGTAGAACCAACCCATAACTTGAATCCATACCTAATTGGTTTCCCTCTTATAAATTGCTTGCAACCATGCCGACCAAAGTAAGGTACCATGGCCTCACCAACACAGTGATTTTCTTCATGAGGGGCATATGTTTGGAATTTAATGTTCAGGGCTTCAAAAAGAGGATGTACTTTTGCGAACTTGTCGTCTTTGTTTATGCTGTCATTATCAACAACGTGAAGACATGACATGATATCGTCAAAACGATTCCTAGTCATGGCTGCGGAGACTATGGCATTGTGCGTGTCTTCATACTTCTGCCAGTACATTCGACGGCGTGGCACATCAACATAACCACTCAAAAGGAGAATTCCTATGAAGCATTTCAGCTCTTCCACGGTCATGTCAAGGTTCCTGTGAGCTGCATAATGATTGGTGTTGTTAACGAAAAGACTGCACAAATCCATGTCAAAAAATCTGAGAAAAAGGTCATCAATTTTAACTATGTCTTTAGTTACCCATGCCCTTGAGGTAATTGCTGATTCAGCTAGGTCACTTTTATTCCAGGTGTACACCTTCATTTTTTTTGGGTGGCTTTCAACTGGATGTAGTTGGCTGACTCTCATCATCGTTGACATCATAATTATTATCATCATCAGATAATTCTTTTCTTCCAGCATCAGCACGTAACAGACTCGCAGGGAGATTATTGATTGTTAGAATGTCTTCGTCTCCCGAATCTTTGTCCGTAATGTCTCCACATGCATTTTCAGGAGGTTGTAAAAAAATAACACCAGATGATGGCACAGAATCTGGACTATCTTCCAGCATCATCATAACTTCGTGGAGCGTGTATTTTCTGCAAAATTATAATTATGTTATTATGTTTAGAGATGGGAAAGAACCCACATTTTTGGGTTCTTGTTCGGTTCGGGTTCTTAGAAGATATGAGTTCGGTTCTGTTCGGGTTCTTGTCAATTTTTTTTGGGGGGGTTCTAGTTCGGTTCTAGTTCTTTCAAAATATGGGTTCGGTTCTGTTCGAGTTCTAGTAACGAAATTTGATAAAAAACAACATACAACACAATACAGTATTACTATTACAATTTATATAGCGTTTTCAAAAGTTTTCTCAAAGCGCTCAACAAATAATATGAAAAAATGTAATAAAAACAAAAATAAGCAAGAAAGCCAGAGAAAATATCTTTCAAAACATTTCAAATGTCCATGTTGTATTTGAGAAAAAGAAGCATTTCAAGTGTTGTAGTATTCATTCGACAACGTCTGTCATTTAGCAAAAGTCCACATGTTGAAAATATGCGTTCACTGGGCGTGCTAGTTGCTGGTATTGCCAATATTTTTTTTGCGAGTAATGCCATCTTTGGGAACTTTTTGTCATTCATTCTCCAGTATGAAAGCACATTTACAGTGTCGATTATCTGGTCAAGATACCCTGTCAGTTCATCCTGCGAAATGGACACAGTTCTTGTCATCTGTCCTGACAGGAATGTCTCATCTGTGGCATTGAAATCTAAATTAGGTCTTTTTGAACTTCTCTCACCTTAAAATAATCAAAGCACAAACATTTCTTTACATAACCAAAATTACTTATTTAACATATAATAAATTAAAACATTAGATGAAATTGAAACCTGTTGCTTTTCTAGAGTCTAGTTTGGTAATTTCATTATCACTTTCAGTACTACAGTCATTATGACCATCATCCTCATTTGGTAACACTTGTTGTTGGATATCCATGCGAATATCAGAATATATTGAGTTTTTTTCTTCTAAGGTAACAAATGACAAATGTTTAAATGCAGGACAGAGGACTGTTGCAGTTTTATGTATAGGATGTAAGGTATATTTTTCTTTCAAGGATTTTTCAAATGCTGATTTAACTTCACAAACCACTTTACTATCCATTGTTTTACGTTTGCAAGATGACAACAGACGATCAAGCATAGGCCAGACAAGGTGAATTGTTGGCTCCTTGGATTTAGATAGCATAACGGTCGCTCCATGAAAGTCGTGCAGAAAATCAACTATAACTTGCATATCTGCTTTATTCAAATTCGATAAATGCTCAAGTTTTTCATACTGCTTTTCATTTTCCAAGATAGTCACAACATCCTCGTATTCATTGAGCAAAGATTGCAACATAAAATATTGGCTTTTCCAGCGTGTAGACACATCCTGTTTTAAAGTGTGCTTTAGTTCCTTATTATGGCCAGAATGTTTAAAATAACCAACAACTTCTCTAGCGATTTTTATCATTTGTACACATTCACCGACATAATCAGACTTCAAAGCATTCTCAACAACTAGGTTGAGGTTGTGAGCAGCACAACTTATCCGTACATCATTCCTATAAGCAGCTTTCATATTGGAACCATTATTGGTTACAAACACAATGTCACATTTTGATTCATCTCCCAGAAAAGATGCCAGCAGCCAATTAGTTTTAGTTTTGACAGCTAATGCTTTTTTGGCTTCTGGGAATTCGTACAATCCGAGGCACTTTTCAATCAAATGAAACTTTGATGTGATGAAGTGCACAGTAAAACCTTGGTATGAATTTTTTACCATATCTTCACACCAATGGTCAGTTGTAATAGCAAGATATTTCAATTTTTTCAGCATATCTTTTATTACATCCTTACATACATTGTATTCAGCTGTAAGATGTGCCCCAGCAAGCGTTGTTCTGTCATATAAAATGTCTTCAATGTTCAAAACTCCATAGCGTGCACCTATGTTTATAAAATGTTGTGCTATAGACCTGAAGCCTGAGTCCTCCACTACACTAAATGGCTGTAGGTCTTGTGCAATCATAAACAAACATTTTTTGGACGTTTCTTTCCGCACCTGAATAAAAAAAATACATATTCGAAAATGTAATTCACATTAACATCAACTAAGTCAAATTACTTATTTTATAATTTGTCGTCAATTGAAAATTAACCAGGGAAAGTCATGACGCATATAAGATAAGTTTATTTATAACTTACTATGCTATCGCATAGCATTAGTATTTTATTCTATACTATTAAATAGTTCATTAGCCTCTGATCTAGACATACCTTACAATATTCAATATATAAGTTATATACTAATTACTAACCTTTTCTGGAATATTCTTTGACTGAACAAACGATTTTATGGTCGACTGTTTGCTACCTGGTGTAATTAAGAGTTTCGATTTGACGTGGGATTCATGATGGCGATTCAATGTTTGAGTAGTTCCAACTGGTACAGACAAAACCATGCTACACACTTCACATATTCTAAACGTCTTTAAAACTTCACCATCAACTTTAGCAGCCCAAAAATTTCCTTGCCAATGCTTGCTTTTTGTCCAAACTGGTTCTACTTTTTCAAATTTTGTAACATCGTCACATTTCATTAGTTTTTCAATCTCTTCCTTTTTTATTCTATCGCACGTGGCCATCTTGTTTATAATAAATGTTCCGATTAAGATTAAAAGTAAGATTAGGGATGTGCGTAAGCATAGAATAAAATTTTAAAATTTTACTTTAATATATCTTTGGAAATGTGCATATATGTAAATAATTTATTTTCGGCCCGTTTCATTTTTAAACTCTAAAAGTTAAATAATTAAATAATTGATTGGGAAAGAACTTTGAAATATGGGTTCTGTATCGGTTCGAGTTCTTAGCTAACCTGAGTTCGGTTCTGTTCCAGTTCTTTGAAAAAAAAAATAATGACGGTTCGGGTTCTAGTTCGGTTCTTCAAAAATATGGGTTCTAGTTCGGTTCTTTCGAACTGGGTTCGGGTTCTTTCCCATCTCTAATTATGTTATGTTTAATTATTAATACTGATTCCATGCCTCCTTTTCATGGTGCACATTTGGTATAATTTTGTTGCTGTTGCAGCCCCGGTCTCCTCCATTTTTAGTAAATGGGTTTTGGATTTTAACCTGCTGTCGATAGTTGTTCCCAGATGTAATCTAATACCTTCTCCACCCCTTGCACTTCGAATGACGAGTCACTATCATCTAATGTAGAATATGGAAGGCAGGGTTAGTTGGATCCTATTCGTAATATTTGGCATTTAAATGTGTTCAATTTTAACCTTCAGTTGTTGAACCAGTCCACCATGTTCCCAATATTTTTTAAGAAAATGTTTTGTCTTCACTTTTCATCGCTTTAAACATTTTTGAGTCATCAACAAAGAGCAGTATGTTATCACTAACTAAGGCAATATCATTTATGTAACTCTGTAACAACTATATATATAGTGTTGAAGCTATACAACTAATACTTATTAA
Organism: Helobdella robusta; assembly: GCF_000326865.2. Lineage (NCBI taxonomy): Eukaryota > Metazoa > Annelida > Clitellata > Rhynchobdellida > Glossiphoniidae > Helobdella > Helobdella robusta. The sequence goes on along the minus strand of NW_008704084.1, from coordinate 2,387,431 downwards.
GCAAAAGTGCTTCTAGGATATTAATTTATATAGTTAAATGATGATGATGATGATAATGATGATAATAATAATACTAATAATTATTCTGAAAAATTTTATCACCACAGCTAAAAAATAAAATTACTTAATATTTTAAAAATATTGATTTGCAACAGAAGGTTGGAAAACTGCCATTAAAGTGGCACAAGAAGATTTGATGGTCAGTAATGGTTCAAGTTATCAATATCATTCTTGTATGAGTAACTGACTGTTGTAGTTTTAACTGTTGTGGTTTTAATTCAGGATGATGGATTTATATTTTGTGCAATGAATCTTAACAATTTCTAGTCCTGATGTCTTTGATTTTCTTGATGTTCGTATGAGATTTTATACCATTTAAAATAAATTTCTTTATATTTTGAGCTTTTTTCAAGTTCATAGATATTATTAAAACAAGCACAGGCAGTTGCATGAACGTAATGTTGCAGGCGGCCCACTTCCTATCAACAAAACTGAAGCATCGCTACATCGCAAAACCAGAACCATCCTGTCACAGCTCCTACCCACCTCAGCAGCTACCTCAGTCGAATAAACGACACTATACCAGATCAATGCAATCTCTGCCCTCACCCCGCACACTACTCAACACATATTCAATTGCCCTGCTAACACTACCACCCTTATTACTGCCGACCTTTTGGCGGACTCGATTCCTAAACATATAAATAGCAACCTACGGGCGAACTACAACAAAAACATAATGTTGCAGTGATCAGGACCCGGTATTTTAATTCAAGCAGTCTTACATGATCATCTACTTGCACCATTTTTTTTGCATGAATTGAGGTAGGAAATAATGCGTAGAGCTAATGTAGCACATCTGTAATCAGGGTCATCTTTTTATTACTCTGCTCTTTAACCATTCCGACTTGTAATGGGAATGGTTGTCACTGTAGAAACTCAAGTAGTTTTTTTTTGTATGGACACAGTGACGTTTTATTTTCTTAAATTCCTTGTTGAATTTTTGTAAACATAATTTCACAAATGTTCATTCATTTTACCTCTACCACTATAACAAAAAAGAACAACGGCAAAATATTTTCACCACAGTTAAAAGATAACATTACCAGTTACGAATGGAAGATGAAGAAAAGGAAAAGTGATGCTCTGAACGAAGATGAACTTAGTTATAAAATTAGGTTAGTCCGTCTTTTTGTGTCTATGCAACTGTCTATCCATCTTTCCGCATTTTATTTTTTCTATTTGTCCGTGTGTTTGTCTGTTCATCTGTCAGTTCGTCCCTCTATTTATCAATCTATCGGTTCTTCTATCTGTTTGTCTGTCTGACGTCTTTCTGTCCATCCAGAAACCTTGTTTATCAGTTTGTTTGAGCCAAGATGCAACAAACAGTTCAAGTTCCATTTTCTCTGTATATGTTTGGTGTATGGGTTTTATTATGTGAAATAAATTTATTAATTGAATTTTAATAAATTTATTAATTGATTTTTATACGTTTAAAAATTTTTCAGAATTTCTGACGTGAATGTTGTTATCACTGGATATTCAAAGGATTACTCTTCCTACCTATCTAAAGTTCGTTACTCATCAATGCTGCATTATTAACAATTTTATTGTTATTAGACTTCTTAACTTCAACTGTTGTGTACTGTTCCATGAATTAGGAAATTTTAGTTTCTTCCTGTTATTTTTTTATTTTTTTAAAGCATTGTAGAGACCTCATAGCTTTCAGTGCAGATACAATATATTTACAACAACGTAAATATTTGTAGTTCAAATATTCCTTTATGTCAGACCAACTTTTCTGTCAGAACAATGACAGCCTGAACAGGATTTGTCCTGCTCTTAATAAATTTGCTTTTTTAAACATTATCTGATGTTCGTATATATTTCAATCACTACCGAACGTTTTAAAAATTACTTATTTTTCGATCTATGTATTAATGACAATGTTAGGAATAACTATGCCACTTTCTGTTTAATGTTTTCTTTTTTTGTGTTGACTTTTTTATCTGTCTGCCAATTGCCTAGCTTTATAAGATTTCTTTTTTTCTTCCTGATTGGCTAAGTGGTCCGTTGTGGCCCTCTGATCAGTTGTGATAAATAAAAAAAAAATTATTAGAGATTTAATGCGTTCATCACCAAACCAACCCGAATTAAATGTTACAAAATCAAATGTTTCTGTAGAGGTTGAGACTATTAATCAGAGCACGATTCGCTCTTCCTTGATGGCTTGATGTCTCAAATGAACAGATTAGAGCTCTTAAATGCTAGTTTAGTTCGTCATACAGGATCACAAACTTGTATTGCATAATATTTCCCTACCTTTGCCGACTGGTTCTTTGTCTGGTCTAAATAAACTGAAAAAAATTCCTATTTCATTTATTAGAACTGTAGATTGAGGTATTTAATTTGAAAATTTGTTAGAGTGTGTTTTCTCAACCAATGTTTTTTTTGGGCAAACTTTATCGTTAAATATTTTTGGTAGTGCAAAATAAACTTTGAATTTTTTACTTGAATTTGAACAGAATTTATTCGGCAAAAGCACCGGAGATCAAGATACATATGTATGTGTAGGCAACCTTAACTAATACTGTGCATAGAAATCACAAGACAATACAAAGTGAAATTCATAATTTTTTAAAGAATAAACAAAATTAAATGGAAATATTCAACAAAGGATAATTTAATAAATAAAAATTGAAATTAGCATGTCGTAAAATGGTTAGACAATATGATTGATGCTTTAAAAAGACCCAACGAAGGAGATGCCTTAGCATTATCCGGTAAGGAATCCCAAAGACGCATTGATGAAGATAACGCTGAGTTGAGGAAAAAACTAGATCTTGGCTTAAAGAAGTAGAAATCAGGGTGATGACGTGAGATTTCACGTCTTGTAATCTTAAAAGCAGTAAGTTCATTATAGAGCGATTGACAGAAATTTAATTTATATATTTTAAAGAAAAGTAAAAGACAACCAATATATAACTGATTAATACTACGAATATTAGCTAAATGAAAATATGGAGTAATATGATCAAATTTATGTAAATTAAAATAAATACGAATGAAAAAGTTCTGAGCTAATGTCAATAAATGAAGACTACATTTAGGAGCTGAACCCCAAATAGAAATGCAGTAAGTCAAATAAGGTAAAATGAGAGAGTTATATAGAGTTAACATAGTGAACTTCGAAAATTTAAACCATAAGCGATAAATTAAACCTAATTTTTTGATAATTTACATGAAACAAGCTTTATGTGAGATAACCAAGATAAGTGCTATGAAATATTAATACCCAAAAACTTAACATAATGAACTCTTTTAACTGTACAATCATTTAAAACCATAATTGGAAAAACAATGTCAATTCAAATTGTTGATAAATGCTACTTATTGGTAACATTGTCGGCGTTTTCATTTTAATCTACTTCATCTTATTTTTCGTTTTTTAAAACATGGTTATTTTTCGTTAGTTTGTTGGGAAATAAATGTTTCAACTATTTTTATTTTGTTTATTATTAATTTAAAAAATGAAAGAATTGGAACTTTAAAAAACGAAATGGATATATTATATCGATGGGACAGGAAACGTTGAAGCTGGGAGGTCAGCTGGTGGGCATGGGAGTGCATTGTACGCACCTGGTCGCTCCCAAGATACTGAGGACTGTCAAGTTCCTCACCTGCGTCAGTCATGCCAGCTATGTCGTCACGTCACAGTGGCTCGAAAACTCTATTGCTGCTTCTCAGTTCCTTGGTTGGTTGATCGAATGGTTGATTGATGGTAGATCGATTGATTGGTTAATGTGGTTGTTAGGGGATTAGTATTACTGTGAAATATCTAGAATATGCATAATTGCTCAAGGTGTGTCAACATATTTTTAGTATTTATAAAATTGTTTCAATCAAAAATTATTTTGTTGGTTATAGGACTCATAATTTTGTAATTTTTAGCAACATCAAAAATCTTATCTATGTACGTTTGGTGCCAGTTTGTAAAACTTATTTTTTTGTGAAGACCCATGCAGCTTTTTGCTGAAAGATGAAGAGGTGGAACAGAAATTAAACTTTGATTTTCAAAAAAATATCAAACATCGTTCTTCGGGCAAGCTCTTCCAGGTGAGAGAATTCATGCATCTGTCGTTTTAATAGTCCACATTTTAGTTCTTAAAACTTGTGTTGGCAAAAAATTAAAAGACCCAAACAATAATTATGTTTTTTCAACAATATTAGTTTAAATATTCCAATTAGTACCAATGGTTCTACATTCTTTTTTAAAAATTATACACATAAAATAAACAGGGCTTGCAGATGTACATGACGCCAAACATCTCACCTCCCGTTTCATTTCTGAGGGAACTTGTAAAGTGCCATGGTGGACAGGTCATCACTCATCCTCCTGATGCTGTACACCCAGTTAGTGAACTTTACTAAGGAATCATATCAGACAGATTAGGAATCTACTGCTGCATAACATTTCATGATTGGTATCTCTGCAAGGCTGAATGAATTTTATTTGCTACCAGATCTTTGTTTGCTTCTTCCCTTATATGATCTGATCAGATCATATAAGATCTTTTCCCTCACTGTCCACTAGGGTTGAAAACAATACTCAAAATTGTATTCCCAATACCGGTTTTTAAATGTATCGCAGACAAGACACTGATACCGATATTAATTTTTTGAAGTATTGCCTGCAATACTATACTAATAATTTTTCAATTTTTAAACAATGCTACACGAAAGCAGAACTATTATTATATCAATATTTAGCCTCTTGTCTTGAGTTTTTACAAATATTGACGGCATTACAAACACCTCCTACATTAAATAAATATTTGGTCTCAGCATTCCTGTCTAATAAATGTAGATGATCGCATCACTTATTGGAAATAAAATTAGTGGCGTAGTGAGTTTGTTAATGATAACACCAATTATTACTGCTGTTTTATCATTACAGAACAATTCAAAAATGCAAATAAATTATTTGACAAAATTATCAAATTTTCACCGAACACAAAATAGAACGTGATTAATTTGCAAAAACAATTATTCAAATGGACAACGGCAATCCTTTTTATGTAACGAGGGTTCACTCAACCACGACACTCTTTTTTCAAGAATGATGGCGTTTTTTTTATCAACTCGCTTTCGACTGACGGTTCCCTAGCTGTTATTAATTTTAAACTTTATTGCGGATTTTAGTTTGAGGGGTGTTTCTAATTTTAATAAAAATTATTTTTCTGTTTTTCTGTAAATTTATTTTCAATTAAAGTTAACTTGTTTCAATTTATTCTCTATTTTATTCATACTTAATTACAATATTGGTACTGGGTATGACATAAAACTGCATCCACGCTGCCTTGCGTGCTTTTGAGCGAAAGGCTAGGCCCACCGCTTATAACTGGTGGTTGTCGTCAGGATGGGTGTCCGGATGTAAAAACTTTTCCCCAAATTATTCTTATGCCATCACAAAGAAAAATAACGGCCCCTAGTCCCCAGCAGGCCTTAAGTGGTCAAGGGGTGCCAAGAATCCCTGGGAAGTATGCAATAGCGGAGGGATGTTGCAGAAAAATTCAGAATGGCTCCTCTATGGTACTTAGACTTGGAACGCTCAATGTTGGATCACTGACTGGCCGCAGCATGGAAATCGCAGAAATGCTTGAGCGTAGAAGGATTGACATCTGCTGCGCTTCAGGAAACCCAATGGAAATCGATGGTGTCTGTCATGTCAACTCAGACAAAGAAAAATATAAACTATTCTAGAATGGTCAAAAAACGGCCAAAAATGGTGTTGGAATTTTTGAATCAAGCTTCGCATAGAAAAGCAAACATTGATTAATTTTTCTGCATACGCACCACAGACAGGCGAATCAGAAGAGATGAAAAATGATTTCTGGACTGCATTCTCTGACACCATCTCAATAATACCAAAATCTGAAACAATCTTGATTGGAGGCGATCTCAATGGCCACGTTGGAGAGAAAACCGATGGTTTTGACAACGTACATGGCGGTTTTGGCTATGGAAAACGGAATGAAGATGGTAACCGCATCCTTGAGTTTGCTGAAAGTCACAGGTCTTGTTTACTGAACACATATTTTAGAAAGAGGTCAGAACATCTCATAACATACAAAAGTGGACCATCAGCCACGCAAATTGATTTCTTCGCTGTCAAGCAACAACATCGAAGGCTATTCAAAAACGTCAAAGTTATACCTGGCGAATCATGTGTCGCCCAACATAGACTCCTTGTGGCAGACCTGGTTGTCGAACTGTCAAAACATAAGTCTAAACAAATGCCTCGGAGGATCAAAACGTGGAAGCTGAAAAGCAATATTCATCGAGAAAAATTTCAACAGACTGTCGCCACACAGTTAGACCACCAATCGCAAGCCAGTACAGATTGGAGTACATACAAAACCGTTTTAATGAACGCTGCAACTACAGTTTGTGGGAAAACTGGTACAAAACGTCAGCATGAACGTGGCACTTGGTGGTGGAATGACAGTGTACAAAATGCAATAGCTGANAAGAAAGTTGCATACAAGCAATGGCAAANATCANAGTCTGTTGGTGACCATAAATTTTTAAAGAAAGTTGCATACAAGCAATGGCAAGTCCCGCTATACAAAGGCAAAGGTGATCCATTGAACTGGATTAACGTCGTGCATCACAATCGGAAATTATCAATTTGGTTTTCTAGCGGGGAAATCAACAATTGATGCAATTCACATCCTTCGGCAACTGCAAGAGAAGTACCTCGCAAAGCATCAACAACTATCACATATTTTTGTAGACCTTGAAAAAGCATTTGATCGAGTTCCCCGTGAAGCAATCAGGTGGAGTCTACGTCGACAACTCATTCCAGAATATCTTTTTCGACTTGTGATGGAAATGTATACGAATACTAAGACTCTTGTCAGCACAACGGTTGGAAACACAGATGCATTTGACATCGGCGTTGGAGTTCACCAAGGCTCGATTCTCAGTCCACTTTTATTTATAATTGTGATGGAAGAAATCACAAAACCGATACGCACTGGTGACATTTGGAATCTAGTATATGCTGATGATATCGTTTTAACAGCCACGTCTGAGCAGGATACAGCACAGATGTTTGAAGATTGGAACACCAGACTGGCCGAACATTGATTCAAAGTCAACATCAGCAAAACCAAAGCAATGAACACTAGTGAACCCATCCAACCCACAGCTACTGGACGATGGCCCTGTTCAGTTTGTAAAGCTGGTGTAGGTAACAATTCAATCAAGTGTCAGCAGTGTAACCAGTGGTGTCACAAACGTTGTTCAAAAATAATTGGTACTTTATCTAAAGTGTCCAATTTTGTTTGTCCTGCTTGCATCAATCCAGAACAACAAATTCAAAAAGCCCTTTTTTTGAAGCCATTAAAATAGAGAAAATCACATCGTTTCAATATCTAGGGGATGTTCTGGATTGTACTGGAACAGCTGAAGCTGCCGTTCGAGCACGCATACGTGCAGCCTGGAATAAATGACATCTCCTTGCCTCTATATTGATGCGGCGTGACATCCCACTACCACTACGATCAAGATTTTTAAATCTGTGATATGTCCGGTGTTGTTATATGGTGTAGAAACATGGCCAATGACAACCAAACTGGAACAACAACTTCAACGAACCGACATGAAAATGCTCCAATGGATGCAACGAATTAGTCTGAAGGACCAATTAAATCTACCGAAATCCTGCGTCGTGTTGTTTTAGATGATATAAAGGACGAATGCCGGCAACACCGTCTTGGTCATGTCAAACGAAGTGGAAACAGTGCCATACTTCTGTTGAAGTACCTGGCACACGTCCCAAACGCCGTCCAAAGAAGTCCTGGTCGCAAACAATCGAGCAAGACATGAAAGCTCTAAATTTAAATGAAATGGATACAACTGATCGTCTAATTTGGCGCAAAAAGTTGATGGCAAAGAAAACAACGTCCTACCTCGGGAAACCGGGTCTCTGGACGCAAAACGAAGATTGATTGATCGATTTTTCTGTTTTTCCGTGAAAGAAAGTTCAAATTTTATTATCCTCATACAAAAAAATATATTTTATTAATTAAAAAGTAATTTTTAAAGAGATATTTGTCCCGGCAAGCAGCTTTTAAACATTTAAAAGCTTGAACGCGTGCTTAAAAGTTGTAGAAAAGTCTCTTTTCAATATAAATTTAATACTAATATTATATTATTAATATTTAATCTTCTAGTCTCGTGTTTAAAACGAAATCCAAGAATAAAATAAAACAAATTAAAAAACTCAAACTTTTTTATCGAATTTAGAAGAATAAAAAAATTTTAAAGTTGATCGATCAAATAGCATTTCCTTTGCAAAATAAGTATTAGACTATATAAATTGGTCATAATAACAATATGGAATTAAAGAAACTTGGAATTTTTTTGGAAAGAAGAGTAACATCCCAAGTTTTTGTATATTCCAAATTTTTATTAAAACGTATGATTATCGCTTATAGAACCTTTTATATTTATGGCTCTATATATTTTCTAATAAGTGTTATCAAGTTAGTAAATGTTATATAATCTATCAAATTTAAAATTTTTTATTCTTTCAAGTTCAATTAAAAAAACTTTACAAGTTTTTTTAATTTGTTTTATTTTCAAGAATGATAGAGTATTGTGGCATTATTCAAAACATTAATCTAAATATCAAGTAAACTTTATTTTTTCACCAGGCACCTTCACTGATTATTATAACTTGTGAGAAAGATGTTCACCTTCTTGCCGATGCACTAAAAACAAGTAAACAAAACTGATAATCATTCGTTCACCACTGCTGTTGTTTATTCGATAAATCAAGATTTAACGTTTATTTGCTTCAGCAAAACTAACAAAAATTGTATTAAAATGTCAAAGGCCTAAACACACTCTGCGTATATGAATACGCGTGAAAACCACGCATCACACACATTGCATGTGATAGGCTGGGATCTTTTTGAATTCAAACCCAGTCATTGCAATAATTATTCGTAATAGTTAGATGATGGTTCGAACAAACCAGTAAAAAGCCATCACTGGCCGAGTCAAAATTTGATATTTATCGTTGCGTTGCTTTATTTTGTTTATCATCCAATTATGATCTCATGAAAGTTTTTAATTATCATTTCAAACAGATTTATACAACTCCGAATTCTTAATTAACGCGATCATAAAGCAGCAGGTTGACTTCTCGACATTTGGCGGCATCTGATTTGTTGTTAGTCACCTCAGTAGGGGCCTGAACTGTTGCATTTTTAGTTTATTTTTTCATTCATGTTCTTAAATTTTAAAAATCCTATAAACAATGTTATGCATGTATGTTGTTAATTCTAATATAAATATTTAAAAATATTAAGGCATTAAATGACGATCGTATGCGATGATCAGATTAGTCTAAAAACCTAAATGAAGTGGCGGACCATGGATGAAGATAAGATTGAAGATTTTGTGTATAATATAGTAATAAAATAAAGTAAACTGGAAAATTTTGGATCACTGCATTGCCCACATTGTGTTGAATAGGAAGTCGACGGTTCCGAATCCAGGCATTCGGAAGATTCGGATCCGCGGATCCAAAGTTGAGGATCCACCATTCTACGGGCCCAAAATCAATCTAATGAACGAAAAAAAAATTCAATTACCGGAAAAAGTTAATTTAAATATCAACAACGATTATGTAATAAACACTTATAGATGTACAAACTCATTGGTGTCTTCGCGATTTGTTTCGGCTAGAACTACCGCAAGTTTATTATTCACAAAAACAATATTTTTGTAAACTTTTCGTGTTGAAATCCATCATCAAGATTCAGATCCAGATACCACGGATCTCAAGTTCTTGGAATTGTTCCATTCCTAGTGTTTTGTAAATTATTTTTGTCATCTGAAAATTTAATAAACTTGAGCTCAGTTGCACTGATACTGTATTAAGCATCCATTTTGACAAATATAACTTACTCAAATTTTAATAATGTAAAATGTCTCTGAATGATGGGATATTTTTAATTTAAAAATTAAAATTTTGAGTTTTATAGTTGCAAAAGCCAACACAACCCTTATTACGCCTTTTTGGAGCCAATATAGGCTTTCCTATACACATAAAGCCCGCATTGGGCCCACAAAACACCCAGGCTGGTAATCATTTGCCCATGAAGCCCATATTGGACCCATAACCTCATGTTCACATGGGGAATTTGAGCGTTTCCTCAAATTAATTTTCTGACAGAAGTATTGGTAAAACTGAGTAGGTACTTTTCTTCAAAACATCCACTGTAAAAAATGTAACGGCTTTCCTTTCGGCAAATGTGAACTGAACTGCCCAATTCACTCTATATAATTGAAACGCAAGGTTGGAACATGTTTTAATTCAAAACGTAGGTAACCTTATTGGTATGGTGTTCGCTTTTGTCTGAGTTGTGATTTGTTGCTGCCGATATACCGTTAAAAATCCACTATCCCTATCAAAACATTTCGCTATTATCTTAATTTCTTTACGGAGAAACATTTGAAATTCATAACATTTTAAGTGACCGAATTATGAAATCATTGTGGGAGATAAAATTATGCCTTGTCAGATGAATGAAAGTTGACGAAAAAAAGGACAATTTATATTGAAATCGATTTTGAATTTGCGTCTCCAGAAATTGGAGATTATTAGTGTCGAAACATACTGTCAGTCAATTAGGAATGCGTTGCCTCCGATAAGATTCGGATTCGTCATATCTAATTTTACAAATTTAGTAAAAACGGATCAATCGATGGTTGACGAACTCTAGATAATTAAATTTTGATTGTAAGGTTTAAATAAATTGAAACTTGGTTTATACCATAGTTCAATGCTCTCACAACTATAAATTATCATTAGGACGTAAAGTACTAGTGACTAGACGATTTAAAAAATTATCCAACAATGCATAAACAATTATAAATGTTTATAAAAATTTTATACAAAATTAAACTTAAAAATATCAGGATGAGATTAAACAGTATTGAAATAACAATTTAATAATATCAAATTGACATTGTTGACATATAGGTCAAAGTTATGTTAGCCAGAATTCGAGCTCTTCTAGTGGTTGACGAACCTCAAAAAATTTATGGTAGACAAATATAGAAAAACTGGATTTGAATTGCTTTAAATTGTGAAAGGTTAACGAAATCGAAATGCTTCTCCTGTTTACTTTTTTAATGCTGCGCATAATAGCTACTCCACCAATATTAAATAATGTTATAGTTTTTGTATCGATTTTAGCAAGAAGTAGAATACAACCATTTTCAATTTTGAAATAGCGGATTCGAATCAATAATCTGATAAAAAATTCATAGATTCATCTCATTTCTATTGCCAACTAAATTATATTTTATTGTTTAAAATACAAAATTTGGTTGATACAACTCATAATTACCTGCAAAAAATTGCTGTTGGAATTTCCACTTCAGATAAAATTTAAAAAATAGGGAAGACACGGCATAAATTCTGACATATCTTGCTGGTGTAATGTTTTTATTATATATATTAAGATATGTAATTTATATAACATCATTCTGGAATGTTAAGTAATTTGGTAAAGTGGACACAAAATTGTGGTAACAAATAAAATTTAAACAAATTAATTGAGTTATTCAGAATTTTTTTCTGTGTGCGACAGATTTTCAACGAGTCTCAGATCAATTTTTATTACCAGATTTTATTTGATAAATTTTCAATTTCAAGAGATTTTATTGCTCCGAAACCATGGAAAAATTCGGTAAACAAATTTTTCTTTAAAACTAAAAAGTTATAAAGACATTAAAAAATGTTTTTGTCCACAAGCGCGGTATCATTTTTCAAGTTTTATATTTTAGGTTTTACCAATTATTTTAGATAAATAAATGTTATCAATTTTTAAAATGTCGCATTGTAATCAAATCATGTTGAAAAAGTCTTTGGGTAACATGATGAACCTCAACATGTTTCAGTCCACAGCCTCTTTAAATAATATCTTTGTACCATGGCTTGTAATTTTCTACATCGTCTTCTTTGAACTTGATAAAAAAATTTCCAAAACATTTAAACAAATTAATAAATAATTACAAAAAAATTAATTTGTTTAAAAATGGTCCAAACCAAATGCGTGAATTGGTCCGTACAGGCCATTCTGATTCGCTCACAGGTTACAGGGGAGTCAAGTCTGAACCATTCATTTGTTAGGCCTGCATCATGACGAGCAGATGTAATTGCATGGCGAATAGCTCCTACAACGCTAACTGCCAACAGCAGAGGTGGCTCACCGATTGCCTGAATTTTTAAAACCAAATTCTGTTATTAGTAGTTGTTTTGTTTCATGGTTATAATGGTTACCAGAATGTTTAAAAATTTCATCAACGACCTTCGACGAATACACGGCTTTAAGATTTTTTGAATTCTTCAACAGAGTGACATTAAAAACACGTGGGGTGTCGCATAGGGTCGGTATTTTATAAACTCCTGGTCCATTCATTAACAACCTGCCATCAGCAGAATATTTCAATTCCTCCATCGTGTACAAACCAAACCCTTGAACGAAAGCCCCTTCAATCTGACCGACGTCAATTGCCGGGTTTAAACTTTTACCCACATCCATCACGATGTCTGTTCGCAGGACCTTCAAATGTTTATTTCACTTTACAATAGTACCATCCTTAACAGATGTTCAGGTACAAACCTGCAGAGCACCAGTCAGGCAATCGATTTCTACGACTGAACAAGCTGCACCAACTGAGTAGTAGTGGTACATCAGACCCTTGTTACTCTTGATGTCGTGTGAGTTGAACGCTTTTCTAGATGGTGATGTAATTATCATCAATGTAATTATTTTTGATGTTGATAATTATTTCATGTTGATGTAAATTAGTATGATGTAAATTATACTACTTAGTATAATTAATATAATTAGAATACTTATTTACATTAATTTGCTGATATGATTATAATTGATGATTTAGTTACTAATGATGTGATTATAGTTAAATTATTAAATTGTTTCAAATTTATAGATAGCCATTATAGCCATAAAAGGGCATAAACCAACAATTTGCTGTTTGTTTTTTGAAGACTTAGAAAAGCAAATAATTCCTTTTGTTACGTGGCATTCTATGATCCTTTTAACCTAAGTGTGAACCAACCAAGACAGCACACATTACACATTTTTAAAAAAGATTTAAAGTTATTAATCATAGAAGAAACTATATTTAAATTAGCTAAAATAAATTCAAGCGGAGGGCTAGAATCACTAGCTTTGCCTCTGACCATAAAATGTCGTAAAACCAGAACTTTAATAATTTTATATTTTAATAGTTTAATAATTTTGTTTTACCTCATAATTATGTAAAAGGAGAACGATTTTCTATTTTGTTTTTGTTAGGGTAAAGAGATAGTGCCTGATCTGAATTTACGTTGTGGTGATCGTGTTCGAATTCGAAAAATTTCTCCCTACCTAACAAGAAAATGACCCTTGATTCACTACTATCAAATCGTTGTTGATTGCTCTGGCTAAGTGATGCTTGAAAAAGAAAAACCATCATCATCAATGATTTGATGCATTTTCAAAAGCTCACGCCTCGTGTTCGTAACTGCGCGTTTGCCCCTGTGGCGGGAATTTATAGCGTTTGTGGCAATAAATAGAAAATAATGCTGATGAAAAAATAAATTTGTCATTTATTTATGAAAAGTTTATTATTATAACTTATAAAATCCTGTAGCTGTTAACTGAACACGATCGATGAAAGCTCTTTCGATCCACGATTTCCATCCTCCCTCTGGTTTAGATTTCATGTAGGGCTCCAATCTTTTCATTATTTTCTCACAGGCCAACTAACACGACACGTTTAAAAATAATAATTAATAAACCAAATGTACGTTGTTCGTTATTGGACATTCAAGTAAATCGAGTCAATTTTAGTTTTTTTTAAAGTTACTGTTCTACAACAAAACGTGATATATGAGATTAAAAAACTTGCAAACCACGACTGCCATGCCGTACAGATCCGAACTTGAACTGGCTGCAGTGGGACTGGAGTTGGGAATGATGTGGGAATTGGTTTCATGGATGTGGACAAGGGATGTACTGATTTGCAAAACTTCTGCTGCAACCTTAAAAAATTGTTTGGTGTTTTTCTAAATTGCTGAAATCTTGCTTCTTTAAAAAGCAAATGTTTAAATTTATGTTATTTAATGAGTCATTCATCTTTGTGACAGTACGAGTGAAAGTTGCTTAATGGGACCTCATCGGGATTTGGTTTTTATCCAAAGTCAACTCTATCTTTCAAGCAAGTTTTTTTATCTTTCGAACAAATTGTTTCCCATACTAGACACAGTCTTCCCAGGCAATGGTTCATTTTTTAATGAAACCTGATATGGATTCAAATAGGAAACAACTGCAACCAACGTAGTAGCAGGGTTAAAATTTCCCTGAATATAATTTAAGAGGATTAATGGCTTCTTTAAAAAAATTTTTTTAATAAACTTATTGGATCATTAAAATATATATATTAATACTTTATATGTAATTAAATATTTATTGTACTTAATCGAGATGCATGCTTTAATCTTAAGTAACTTATTTGAAATTTTCAATGCATTCACCTACTTACGTGGGTCATTGCAATGTTTATGATATACTGAAATAGTTTCAGTTCAATTATTTGGTAAGTTATATAGAGATTTTGTTGAATGGAGCTTAGCTGAATCTTCCATTCTAGAGGTCTCTTGGCTACGCCTCTGTTAGCAATTCAATATTATAAATGTTGATATGTGATATGCAGTTGACTATTTTGAAGATGTTTGGATTGGAAGACTAGGAAAACAGAACCAACACGTCGCGACCCGCTTTTCGCTTTTATGGAACTGCAGACAAGACCAACAGCTTAATGAAGAAATCTTGTCAGTGGCCATTAATGAATTGTTTGCGTAGAACTACGAACAACTTTAATTTACAAGTTTCATTAATCATAACAAATTTGTTTAATTTGACATAACATTAACTTTACGATTCTATGGTTTTGTATTAAAAATGTAAAAATACTTCTAAATAAATTACATTCAAGTTTTGGTAAATTATGAATTTTTTTCAATAAATTTCATTTGCATCAACTAACAAAATACCTACTTACGATTTGCTGTATTTTTATTGGGCACGCTTTTGTTACTTACGACCTTATTGCCTTGCACCTTTTTTGTTTTGAGCCCGTTTTGTCCGTGGTTTTTTGGCTACGAAATTTTAGCCGCGCATATTTTGGCGGAGAGCCACTAGGACCACATCGATATACTTACTTGGATCATTTTAGTGTGTAAACCTTGTCCCATTTCCGTACCCCCGTGAGATAGCAAAACCGATCCGTCTCTGTAAACATTAATCAGTGCACCTGCCTGTGTTTAAATAATGGTAAAAAATTGAAAGTCTTACAAAACTGAAATTTAATAGTGTATTGATAACTTTCATTTAAAATATAATTTTATGTCTATGCCGTCCAAAATAATTAGCCAGACATTTTGTTTCATCGACATTTACCACCAATCGACCACAACTGCAAAACATTTGAAAATGAACCTGGTGGTAGAAGGACAAAGGGAAGCCGATGCCATACTTCATGCCGTTCAAACTGAGGCCTCTCTTCACCCACCTGCTCGTTCTTCGTAATTCATGAAACCATTTTAATATTGCTTTTTTAGGCAGTATTGTTTCAAAGCAACTCGAAAGATATTTTAAAATACACATTGCATTGACTGTAGAAAGTGTAGATCATTAAACAAACTGTAAAAAGACCTTTAAGTTATTCTTTTGCTTTTATAATCCAATTATTGTTATTGCTGGGGAGTATTGTAAAATTACGTTGCCATTTTAAACTTATATGCAAACATTACTTAAAAACCTCCGTTAAATTCTTACTTTTAAGAAAATGTGCTGGTCAATAATTTATTTAAAAAATTGGATAACCAATTTTTAAAGCCAGAATAAATACCAAACACATGTTTTCGTGATCGGGCTAATTCAAACAACGCAAAAATTTGTGAGATCAAATTTCAAAAACTTAATTAACGTTAAATAGCTGCAGCTTTTACCAACCAGCCATTCAAAATTATCCGACACAAAGTTAATACTTAATGTTAACCCTTAAATATACCAATAAACAAATGTCAATAACCCAATTTAATTTATATATTTATTCATCTTTTTATTACAATTCTTTCTTTAATATTTTTCGGCGGCACCTACACGCAGTGGATGTAAATATACGCGAAGCAACGCATCGCGCAAATTGCATGTGATAGGCGGGGATTTCGTTGGAAGAGAATCTGGTCACAGCAACACCAGCAACACCGCCTGGCACTTTACCATTACATCATCGTGCCACCGAATAATTTTTGTTATATAAGTTTTAATCAGCAACGTAATTAAATGTTAATAATGAAGTGGCTCGCTCAAACCGCCACGACAACGTTCCAACAAACCTATTAAACTCTTCAATTTCTTTCAACTGTTTATCATACTGAGAGCCATCCTTTGTTAGGAACCAACAATTTCGTAAATTTTTTTCACAGTCCACTAACTGATTGTACATGGTGCTTTCTCCACATTTGTACATATTCAGCTCCCGGACCTGTGGTGCATACGCATTATACAAATCCTAAAAATGTTTAACTTATCAAAAGCAAACGAATAAATTAAAACAGTAATCCCTCCTAAACTTGGATATAGCAAGCAGGGTATATCTACACTATCAATATCAGCATCTATGATATATATCTTCATTTCTATTACTACTTATTATTATTATTACTATTATTAACATTAAACAGTACAAAATCGACCACAACTTCAAAATAAATGTTATTAATGTTCAAAATAAGAGCAACGATACACCACATTACCGCAAGAGAGGGCAGTTTTAAATGGCAGGCGACGTGTTCCATGATGGTCTCGCAAATGAAGGTGGCCTGTGGAGCTCCCGATCCCCTGAAGACGGTGTTGGAGGGCAGGTTTGTCCTGCACATGAACCTGTCGATGAGGATGTCCCTGAAGTGGTACATGTTGTCCAACTGGAAGGTCACCTTCTCCACTACCTGGTTCATCAAAGGTTAAAGTCAATCATCTCAACCGCATTTGATTGGTCCACATTTGGGAGATGACCAAATTTTGGAATTAATTTATGCAAAAAAATCTTATAGTGCATATTATAATAGTGAAGACACGCAGATCTTTTGCAGCTGAAACGCAGAACTGTGTAAATGAAATTGCAAAAATTACATAAAAATTATCATCATCATCATCCTCCCCCTCCTCCTCATCATCATAACTATCAAGTATATCAAAAATCAAGCAGAGGTAACAATATCATCCATTATCAGCATAAACATCCCATAAACAAAAACTAAACCAAAGTGATCAACAACTTCATATCAACTGCACCACACCACTAGTAACATCAAATTACATATTTTTGTGATTTGTATTTGTAGCAACATATCTAATGAAAAGGCAACAACAATATTATTTTTATTATTCTTCAAAAAATGAAAATATGACAGACGCAGAATCTGTTGCAACATGCAAGTCAATATTATAAAATGATAACGGAATAATTACGGAAAATAAATAACGGAGCAAGAATGTCTAGGCATGGAAAATAGTGATTTAAAAAACAAACAAATAAATTAATTAATTAATTAACTAATAAATAAATTAAATAACTAATATGCAACGTCAACACAATGACACAAGCAATGAAAACACAGAGCGACATCGACTCGCCGCGTCAGAGGCATCTTTGGAGCATCCACAGTTGGCGTAGAGACTGATGACCAGTGCCTCTATGTGACCGTCTTTTCTGAAACCTACCTTGTAAATATTCACCAACCTCAACCAAATCTTCATCAACAACAACAAAAACAACACGTTGTTCTTATAAAAACTGGCTTGTAATGATTTACAGCCACATTTTCGATAAACCATCATAGAATTAATTCAACCCAAACCAATCTCTACATGACATCCCCAACAACTTTTAAGTCCCACCCTGCACCAGCTCACTCATATAATTTGGTGTCGATGCTGATATTAAACTACGGAACACTGAGAGTACGTGAACACGAGATTCAACATTTAACATCAACGCAATTTAAATATTGGGATGATGATGAGTATTAATAATGTTACTATTGTTATTATTATTGTGGTAATAAAGTATGTTGTGCTTACTTTATATTTAGCAAGGAAGGGATGTCTGCCGCCGGTGACCATCATATCCTCATCTCTGTCCAGCGTGCATCGTATGGGCCGGTTGAACCTGGTCGGTTGTTGGTTGGTTGGCCGGTCGGTCGGTCAGTCGGTTAATTGTTTGATTGGTAGGTGGGTTGGTTGGTAGATTGCTTGGTTGTTTGGTTTGTAGGTTGATTGTTTTGTTTGTAGGTTGGTTGGTGGAAACAATGGAACGAATTGAAATCACAACATCGTACAAGAACCGCATAGTAATCTCGCCCTGTTTAATTCAATGGTTCATGTAGCGTAAATGTTTGTTTGTAATAATATGATCTTGGTTTTGTTATATGTATAACTGTTCAAAATTATGTTCCTATGGTTCATAATTTTATAGTTTTTGGTTTTTATCGTTGGATTCACTTTTTATATACATTTCCTTATTGTCGTCGTCAATTAATTTTCTCCATTTCGCAATTGTTTTACTACATAAGTTGATAAGTTATTTCAACAAATTCACTTGTTTTTTAGTGGAGTTTTAGATCGTATTTTTCAAAAATAGTGATTAAATTTTTCATTTAAAAACCCAAGATCTCGGACAAACAATTTTTTGATGAAATATCGAATGATTTTCGTCTGTAAAGACCTTTGTATACCATCCAGTTGTTGACACATGCTTAAGGCAACTTAAAACTAAATTTGAATCTCTTCACGCAATTGTCAATTTATTTTCATTTTTGTTTTTTTTTCAGCAGCACTTGATAGACGTCAGAAGCAAATATGGAACGTCAAGTCATGAAATTTACAACAGTGTACAAGACTGGTGCAACATCCGATCTTCTAAGATAGGTTCTTGCCTACAGATCATGTGCTAGATCATTCATCCGAGAAGCAAAGAATCCGGAAAATGTCTTAAACAGCATTATTTAATCTGAACTAAATACCTGCTTTCCTGATGTAATCATCTACTATTGCCTTTTTCTGCTGACTTTACTAGTGACCACTGCAAGTGACGAACTAATTTTTTGAACCGGTGACCCTCGCACTCAAGCTACACCATTGACAACAACAAAAAAAACCTCAACAACCAACAATATCATCAGTACAACAGCAATCAACAATCAACAACTACAACAACCAACAATGCCATTTAACACACTACAGTAGCACAAACTTCTTAGCGGCAACAATGGAAGGTAGTGAGATGAGGAGTGGTTTGTTTTCCTTGCCACCAAATCCTCCACCTAGCGAACAATGGACGGTAGAAAAATGACTTATCGTCAACATTGCCAAAAATTTTAATATTTGTTTTGTGGTTATACAATCGGATAAGCGTAGCAAATTGAAAAACTGAATGTGTTGATATTGAGAAATTACAAAAATAAAATTTTTATCTCTATAAACTAAATAGTTTAAGTTTAAAAAACTGACAAATTAAATAAAATTATTTGTTAAATAAAATGTTTAGAATTATTTTCAGTTGGCAAAAGGTAAGTTTCAACGCCGGCAACTGAATAATGTGACGCCATATCATGACCAACTTACTATGACGTACACTCAAGATGAATCACATGACATAACATCACCTACCCATCACTGGTGATTGGTTCTTGAGATGTGGGTTAAAAGTAAATGCATGCTTCCAAGTGTTTCATGTTAAAAATTGGAGGTCAAAAGCGGTTCTTAACATATGGTTTAATGGGACAAGGAGGAGTAGAGATGCCCCCAACTGAGGCAAAAAAACTATTGATGTTGGTATACTTATAGACTCCAAACTGATTTTCAAGAATCATTTTTTTCAGACTGCTAGAAAAGCAAACAGAATGATTAGTTTGCTAAAACGTAACTTCAAAAATGCACGCTTCTTTATAAATCTATGTTTAGGTCAATTCTGGAGTATGGTGTGGTTGCATGGTACCCTTTTAAAAATGCCAAATTAAACACTTATAAAGGGTTCAGAAACGAGCATCCAAAATATCACTCTAATGCAGAGGATTAAAAAACGAGGAGAGGACAGGTTAAAGCTTTTGGGTGGTCTTTACTGGTTTACAGACGCAGAAGAGGAAACATGATATCAACTTATCAATTGCTTAAAATGGACTGCTGGATGTCGATATCAACAAGACTACGCACCTACAATGGCGACAGAGGAAATGGTATGAAGTTGATTAAGTGGACTTGCAGAAAAGATGTCAGAAAGTATTACTTCACCAACAGAATAGAAAATGACTGGAATTGCCTACATGAAGATGGGCTCAAATCAGCCAATATTACTAGCTTCAAGATAGTAGATAAATTTTGGCAGAGTGAATTTATATTTGGAAGTAAAGATGTCAAATTAAAAAACTTTCAACCAAACATTTTACTTAATAAATTATTTATTCTTAATAACTGATTGCGTTATGGTGGCGAGAGGCTTTGCCTGCGCTGCAAATTTATTCTATTCTATCATGCCAACCAATCACATTGAATCACGTGACATAACATAGCTACCTACCTATCCTTCCAACTCGGACCATAACTTTGCTGGATGACACTCCCAATACATCGGCAGCCACTCTCTGCAACAAATAGCATAAAAATATTTAGCTCACAAATGTTTTATTTTTGTTTTTTATTGATTGGGCATTTTTTTATAAACTGAGACTGCCAAACGAATTAAACGTTGTTGATGATTTTAGCAAACAACGTTGTAGTACTTCAATCTAAACTATCGACATGATTTAATTTGAACAAGTGAAGCCTTATTATTATTATTATCAAGCCATCATAATTTTCACTACACCAATGATTAACACCATCTCAGGAATTAAATCATCTTGAACCATTTCACACATCTGGGTTTGCATCATTTCAAATAACTTCACACATGGGATGAACATTAATATCGTCATCGAGTATGCATCGATTTCCATGATTTATCATGTATTACAATTATTTATATTATTTGTTATAATTGATGATTAGTTATAATTTTATTAATGATCAACGATATCATTAATCATCAATCCACACACATAAAACGGAACATCATCCATCCACACACTTGCACCTGAACATCCTGAGGATTTTGAGTGGAGCTCCAAACTTCGACGCCCCCATCTTCGAGAGGAACTACGAGACAAGCGTTTGTTTCTAAGTAGAAATGTTCCTGGCCACCCAAACTAACTTCCCCTTCGATGACAAACTCACACGTCTTCATCACAGTTAGGGGATAACCATTTTGAAAGGGCGGTAAGGAACCCAAATACGAGTTATTTTCAATAGCTTCCTTTATTTGTATATTAAAAAGAGAAATTAGAATAATATTAATTTTCAGTATTTTATTTATCATTACAACATAAACAACAACTTGCTAAATTAAATAACAAAAAAGCACGTACATCCAGAAAAAAATTTTTTACCTTTATTGACAAAATGGGTGCAAGTTCTTCATATTGAACTTTGACCTTTTTAACTGCCCTCCTGCCTTCAATTTTTGTGCGCGAAAGTACGCCGAGTATTGGTTGGTGTTGGGTTATGACCTGCCAACATGAAATGTATCCATTTTAAGAGTTTAATTATTAAACAATAAAAAATTCAACTTCCCAACCTGAAACTGTAATGACTTTGAATTTGTAAAGTTTTTTTTGGCCAAACAAGTCAATTTTATTTTAATTTGGAGTAAAAATGTGATATGCAACACACACGCGCGCGCGCGCGCACACACACACAGCAGACTCAAACACACAACACACACAATTGTTGTTTATGTTATTATCACTGCTTAAATCTTGTTTCCATTATTAGTTTAACAAACCTTAATTGTGTAAAAAACATATAAACAAAACGAACGGTATTTGAACTTGTGATATCATCATCTTTGAAAATTTTTGCATACAAATTGATGCCATTGACATCATGGAACTCCATCACACCAGCTACTCCATCGCATTTCAAAACTTCAGAGTAATCAATTTCGAGAATTTTCGCATGAGCTTTTGTGCTCAGGACGAATGAAAGAAAGAGTTCATCTGGATGGCAAAGCAATATGGGGGTGCGTTACTTGGGTTGAGCGTGTTACTCTTGGTTGTTTAATGATGAATATTTGCATGTGTAAAAAAAGATAACCTTTATAACGAGGCATGTCATCAACGTAGACAGCTTCTCCTGTGCAGTGTTTCAAAGCAGATGAGTGCATCACAGGCTGTCCTACAATGCTCAATCCACCGACCTGTTTCTTTTCAAAAGTTCTGTTTATGTTGCAGTTGTTACTGGTTGTTGAATAGCTGCTGCTGTTGTTATTGTTGTCGTTGTTGTTGTTGCTAGCGTTCAAAGATGGCGGAAGAACAGGTTTATCGAACTCGGCGTTATATTCGTTGTCGTCATCAACGTTCATGAAAGTTTCCAGCGTGTAGGGGCGACGCGGAGAACTCCAACCACCTTCACCTTCCTCCTCATCATCGTACACTTGGATGGCACGATGCTTGCTGTGATGCTTTCTCTCCAACATCACGTTGTCGTATTTTAACTTTTCACTCAGCATAACTGATCTGAAGGTTTCTGGCTAAAAATAAAAAAATAAGCACGTAAAATGGAATGAGGCTAATAATGAAACTCACGTAATCATTTTTCATCTGTAAAGACACATGGACGAAGAACTTGAAGAAGAATGAAAGTGCAAGTGTCGACCTGTAGGCCTCCATGCCCCCTGGCGACCCCATCTTCAACGACGTCTCCTTCGACAGAGATGAAACCGCCTCATCCAGTAAAGTTTCGTTCCATTTTCTGCGTTGGTCAATGCAATCCATCAATCAACTATTCATCTGAATAAAATCAACTGCTAACTGACGAGCAATCGATCACTGAAGCGGCAATTTAAAGCAACAAACTTTCCTCTGAGAACGTTCATCGTATTGGTGGCCACAAAAACACTCCCCCTCATGCCTCCGTACGCTATTATGACGTCATCAACTACGAAACTTCCATGGAGGTTGTCTTCGTCACGGAAACCATTTTCATCATCAGTACTACGTGACTGACGTTTGAATCTGATCCACAGAGCGGAGTTGACGATGGCCACATCATCCTCCCTCCTCCGAGACATCTTCAAACTGCAGAAGTACTCCAACTGGTGTTGTTGTTTCATGTTGAATGCACTATCAAGTATGCAACATTGTATGCCAAACATTGTTTTTTTTCATGTTTATGTTTTACTATGTTGTTAACCTAACATTTTGTATGCAATTCTATGTACACAACATTGTCTACGCTGCATTGTGTAAGCTGCCCTGCCTAAAAATGTCGTCAAATTATTCATAACTGATAACAAATGAAAACATTAACACCATAATGCAAAAAAGTGTTTAGGTTTTTCTAATTCGGACAGAAACACGGCTAACAATATTTCAAATTAATTCAAAAATTATTTATTCTAAAATTTTCATTATTCATAAGAATTTAGAGATGATAAGAAACATACTGGACGAGAATATGGCAGACTGATGTGAAGGAGAACTTCCTGCGGGTCCATGGCAACCTGTTGGTAGCCAGTGAAGAAGTCTTCTTTCAAAACAATTTCTCTCTGACCTCTTTCTGAAGCGATGGTCATTTTTGATCTGGCGCAAACGAGTAGGGGTATCAGGTCTGAGATTGGACTGGCATTCATCAGGTTTCCACCTAGCGACTGATTTAAATTATTAATTGTAATGCCGCACGTGTTTATTTTTTACTGGGATGTTAATAATCTTCCTATGTTAGTTTGATGTCAGTTAAATTAATTTAAAAATCGGTTTTGTTAATAATTCACACGTCCCAACTATCAAACATCTATCGATGCAGCAACGTAACGCTTGGTGACTTCAGTTTAACCGCGGTAGAACGTTATTGTGGTGACCAGCTATCAACATAAAACATGACATGAATGACAACGAATATCAGCGTGGATGATGTCTGATGGAGAACGACAAGCGCAGAAATGGAATGGCAACATGTTGTGTTCATTGGTGCAAACTCACGGCGACGTTTTTGATCTGCTGACTGCCAAACAACTGCAACACCTTCTTCATGGCTGCAAACAGTCTCGTTTGGCATTCTGTCGGCGTGTTAGAAGTTTGTTTGTAAGGAATTTCAATTAACGACTATTATTATTATTATTATCATTATTATTGTTATTATTATTATCATCAATTGGCTGAAAATATCCGCTCCAGCCAATTGCCGCATATTTGCAGATTTAGAGTCTGAGGGTATTCGCCCAATATCTCAATTATTCAACACTTTACGACCCGATATCGCCATACTTCATAATAACAAAATTGAGATTCTAGAATTAACTGTGTGCCATGAAACCAATCTAAAATCCTCCAGGCAATACAAGAGAAATAAATACTCTAATAATTTGCATTGTTGTTTAAATAAAGACTATAAACATTGTTCAATAGTTATAAACTCATTCGAAATAACGCCTATTGGTTTTTACAATAATTTTAATTTTTCACTGTTTAAAGTTCCATGGCCGCTATCATTTAATGATATATTGATAAACACTGTTATAAGATTATCGTATGACATTTACTGTGATAGGAACAAGCTATGATGATAATTAAATATATTTCACCGTTCTGCACTTAACTGCACTTAACAATGAGTAAACTGGTCTTAACCTTTAATATTATTTTAGACAATTTTTAAAAATTTTATCATTGCGCATTATTTAATTAACATTAACTTATGTATATATATATTTATCATCGTATGTTTTTTATGGTGAAAAATAAAAGATGTTCCCATTGTTATCTCGATTCGAATGATGAGCTTCTCAGATTAACACTCTATTTATTACTTTTGAAATTTTATTTTATTTCATTATTTTATTTTATTTGTACTGCCATTTTCATTGATTTTATTGCTGAATAAAAGATTGTTCCCATTATTATCATTATTATCATTATTATCATTATTATTATTATTATTATTATTATTATTATTATCATCTTGAATCTTGTAAATGAAATAATGGCCTAATTTTGTTTGAGGTCATTGTTCTTCAGCAATCAGCGTGCGAACCATGGTGTCACAACGAACCCCAGTTGAAACAGACATCAAAAGAAACAAGCATCACCTACTTAATAACATAAACAATGGGATGACATTTGTCCTAATTTTTAATAATGAATCTTGTTTGTTTGAAATTTGAGCAAGGCATCAACAGTTGGATGTTGTATGCATGCTACATCGTGCCGCTTGCTCCTGCTGACCTCCAAGAGCCAATCAACATCGCAAAACATCTATTGCTCGGTATTATTTATTATTTATTTATTTTATTTGTTATTTATTAACGTAACTGACCAGAGGGTCCCAGAGGGCTCTTATATTAGAGCAACAAGATTGAATGACTCAGTTTAATTTAAGTCCAAACATCCATAAGCCAAATTAATACGTTAATGATTATCATCATCGGTAACATCACATCGCCTATCAGCTACCGTTGACGTTGTTACAGGCAAAATGTTCAAACCTGGTAAGGAGGATATTTTTCCATCCAGAAACTCTTCCAAACTTTCCAAAGTAACGGAAGCACCAACCCAAATATTTTGATCACCATCGCCATCTTTCTTTCCGTGACAGCATTCCACAGGATCGTCTGCAGTTGACGAGAAGTTCTTCTTGAGAGGTTGGTCGCTATCGTAAATGGATCGCAGCTCCGTAATGTTCGTGCAACAAATGATCACAGGGTACTCCATGTTCTTGAAACGAGTCTCTATGCCTTTGTTCATTTAAGAGAAATATCAAGTAACGTCTACTGAAAAATAAAAGCTAATTATTCTTATATAAAATTATTTCAATCAAATACTTGCTGACACGACACAACTTTACATCACCAACCGATCTCCGTGTTCCCAGCGACAAGTTTAGCTTGAGGGTGTTTGACCTTCAAATACAGAAGTTCATTCAGTTTTGTGGGTCGGTACCAAGTCACGTGATTGGATTTGAAACAAAGGTATTGTGAATCCAGTTTTGGAGACTCTTTCTGATGTTTCAAACGAAATATTTGGTCATTGGTTCATTGATTGAAATGTATTTTAAATAATGTTTGAGTGTAATTTAACAACAAATGATTTATACAAAAACATTATAATAATTGAATAATTCGTAGGTTCGTTGTGTGTGCATTTTGTAAAATGATCGCCGTAATTAGAGAAGTTGTCGGACAAAGAAAGTTTACATATACGAACGCATATAAACGCAACAGTTTAGAAGTGAGTAACTCAAAAACATTGCTGCAAAAACCATTAATTATAAATGTAGATTGTAAGACTAGATTTATAGAATTTTTTTGTTATGACAAACCTTCAAAACATCTAACACTCCAGCGTGAACCTCATACTTCATGCCTTCTCCATCCACACCAGCAAAACTTTTCCAGTTATTGTTGATAGTGTGCAAAACGGTGTTCCCATTCTTTTCATGGTTGGTTCTCTTGTTTCCAGTAGAGCCATCCAGTTCTCCCTCCCTCATATCTTCCTGTCCAGAGCAGCCTTCTTCTGCGTGCTGATAATTCATTCATTTAATTACAGTTTCAATTATTTTGTAAGCACTGGACTTCAACAACAGCAAAGAATTGGCTGACGTTAAAAGACTAACATGACGAGCGAATGTTGAAATGAAGCCTTGCACGATCGGTCGGTAGCCAGTGCATCGACACAAGTTTCCTGCCATGAACGTGTCAGTGAACATATGAACGAACGAACTAATAATGAACAAACGAATAAACAAAATTTTTTTACTGTCAGTTACTCTTCATATAATTTTGGACAAAACTATTAAATTATTCATTTGAACAAACTTGTAGAACCCTTCAACAGACGTGAAGGAGAGAAATGCAGACATGAAAGCTAACGGATCAAACACATGTACCGTGGGAAAATAGTAAAATTTGAACATAAAAATTCGAGGCAACCTTGAAGTGCTTCTTCGATATCCAACTCACGGGGGTGTGGATTGTTGCAGAGAAGGACGTACATGGACATGACGAAGCCAGGACTGCAGTAGCCACACTGGGTGCCGTGCTTCTCCGCCAGCACCTCCTGCGTTTGTTTACATTATTCGATATTTTTGGGGTAGCTAAAATTTATAAAAATGATTTTTATTTGAAGTTTAATTGAGTGATTTGACCGGCAAAAAAAGAGTAATAATTAAAGGGAATGGAAGGATGCATTCATTACTTACTTAAACAAATAATTTTAAAAATTTTATTTTCCATCATGCCTATCTACAAATTATCAATCACCCAAAAGCTTTTTTCAGCTATTTCAAAATCTGCAAAATAATTTTAATTGACAAAAGATCAAGAAATTTAAAAGTAGGCAATTACTGTTCTTATCTTTTTTTTCATCATCCTATAAAATACTAAAAAAAATTTCTTTTTAAAAAATCTTTTTTTATTTCGACTAAAATAATAATTGGTAATCAATGCAAAGCGATCATTAAATTGAGCTTGTTGTCTTGCAACTCAGCTGAACCTCATTATAGAAGCTGCACCAACCTGAACAGGATGTAGTCGTGTCCCGATCGACCCGATGCCTTCCACGGTTGTTACGGCGGCTCCATGCATGGCACACAATGGGATGAGGCAGGAGTTGAGACTGAGGTGTCTTATTTGTGAATGATGCAAGTTATTTTCAGCGGTGTTCACTTCATTCAATGCCTACATCGCTTGCAATGTTTGATAACGTTGTCATAAACTGATTTCAATCGTTATTCTCAATGTAAAAAGGATCCAAAATAAGTAACAAAACCAATAAACAAAAGTTCAGAAGAAAAGACAAAAATTATAGTTAAATTTAAAAAATTAAAAATTTGGCTGGCCAATGATTAATTTTTGTACACGTGGAAAATAGGTTTTGCTTCCACATTTCATTGCGTGCTGGTGTTGGTATCTACGTAAATCAACAAGCCAGTTGTTGGCGATTGTATAATGTAATTGAATTTCCAAAGCCACCCATAAAATAACGCATGCAATGTGAAACAGCTTCGTTTATAACAATTTAATCATTGAGACTATACCATGGTGATCTTATATTATAGTAATGTCAGTGATTTATTAAGAAGGCCAAACCTATCTTAACTTACAAGTTGGTTTTCATAAATCAACTTTAATTCTATCATCTCATATTTCTAAAATACTTGAAAACCTTATTTCATATTTATTATTCAATTTTAATTTTATGAAATGTCTGTTTGGAAAGCTATTTGTTTGATGTGATCGAATAACAAAGTGAATAACTGATTGATTGTTTACTAAATTGATTAGTTGACTGACTATCGGTTATCGATTATTGATTAATTAGTTGATTAATTTTAACAATTAAGTTGTTAGATTAAAATCTAAAAAAATTTCAATTTTGAACTTTATTATCATAATTTGAAAAATTCACTTACTTCGGGACATTGTTGACGATTTTCGTTAGGAGCACTGTGCAAGTCCCACACCCACCCTCTCCACATCCGTATTTTGTCCCCTTCAAGTTTACTGTCAATATATTGTTGTTTATTATCATTTTTATTTAACATATTAATAATGTTCTTAATAAAATAATGTATCACATAAAATAAAATTGGTCCTACGTAGCATCTACAATTTATAAACGGAGATGATCAAAAGCAGTTTGTGCATGTTTATAAGTTTGTTGTTGGATGAATGTTTAATGTTGTCCATTCTTTGCTTCCCGAGGAACGTTCGTCTGGGGCCTAATGCAAAACAGCGTCAACCAGTTTGTAATTGTGTGTCAGGAACCGTCAGGAAGTTAAGTCGTCTGCCGATCTGAAACGACAGTTCCATCTTATTGATTGGTGGGTCTGGCAGGTACATTAGTAGAAGGTCATTTGTAAACCATTACAAGTTTTTAAACTTGCGACCAATGCAAATCTTTTAAGATTGGATTGGTGTAGCAGTAACATGATCATTTTTCAGACATCTGAACACTACCTTGGCTGTGTGATTTGGTACAGACTACAATAATTTATAGATTTTTTGACAAACTTTACAGCAGCTTATTTCAGCAATTGTCAGGGAGTTTACCAATGCCTGCCTCTCTCATATTTTGTAATGCATGTTTTCAAAATAAACATTTTTTTGTATTTTTTGTATTTGAGACAAACAAGTTGACAAGAGCGTATCGATGTGACATTTCATGGAATTATTACAGTTAAAATGAAGTTTACACTTAGTATCATGCTCTAAAATTAAATTCTTTCAATCTCGTGGACAGACAGGACCAATTGTAAGGCACTATTTTATCAAAAATGTCATTCAGTTCGTTATTGAGTCGAGCATATAAAATTCTTCATTCACACCAACACCTGTGCGTGCGTAGTCTCTAAAGACGACAGAATCAAGGATAAGCTCGGAACTTTCTGCAGACGATTTTACGGTGTTATCAACCTTTTAGATGATGTGTGTGTGTACGTGTGTGTGTGTGTGTGTGTGTGTGTGTGTGTGTAAATGTGTGTTTGTGTGTATGTTTATAAAGAAATGTATAAAACTGTGTGTTTTGTTTAAAGCTGCATAATAAATATTTTTTTATTTTAAAATATTAAACAATTTGTAAGATGTTATTTGTGCTATGTTTTTTCTAAGTTCATTCAAAAATTAAACCACATCATCATTTCAATTCCTATTTATTGCGTGAAGTGAGAGCTACTTGCAATTTTCTACAAATAATAGTTAAATTACAAGTATATCAACAACTGCAGTCAATGACTCAGTTAAATTAACAAACAATATCCAAATATTATTAATAAAGAAAAACTCACAAATGTCTCTTAAATAGGTCAGCAGAGACATATCTGGGTCGGGTTCCAACACGTTGACCTTTTCCCCGTTCACATAAAATGTTAGTGTGCTATCCATTGCGACGGTATGTTGTGTGTTGGATTCAAAATACTTTTAATT
This sequence comes from Helobdella robusta, assembly GCF_000326865.2. Lineage (NCBI taxonomy): Eukaryota > Metazoa > Annelida > Clitellata > Rhynchobdellida > Glossiphoniidae > Helobdella > Helobdella robusta. The sequence goes on along the minus strand of NW_008704084.1, from coordinate 2,357,257 downwards.
TTATATCGTTCTATTTTTCTATTCGGTATATCTATATATACTTATATACTTAACTGATATAGATATATATATATATATATATATATATATATATCAATTCGGTATAGAGTTATATGTGTAGCAATTCGGTATAGAGCTATTATATTATCTCATAGAACTTTGAACTTTTTAAAGAATTCAAATTAAAAATAAATTCGTGCTCACTTATAATATTATATAAATAAATATATGTGTTTGTGCGTGTGTGTATGTGTGTGTCTGCCTGTCTGCGTATTTGTGGTGTGTGCGTGTATGCGTGTTATATTTGGTAAAATTGTTTTTCAGCGTTCATTTGTACGCTTTTGTTCAAAAATTTTTGCAACAAACACGACAGACAGACGTCAAATAAAATTGAATGCGAAAATTTTCTTCGCTAATTAGTACCTCAGTGAAGTTTGAACATGATCAGAGTCTACCATTTCCGGTAGGTCCATAGGTACTCGTGGACTATGGTGCCTGCAATGTCAATAGTTAGCGATAACGCAATACAAAAAATGACTACCAGGACACATTATTTATTTTCACAGTTTATTATCACAATTATTAACATGTAACAATGTCTTTTATTAATTATCTTTGTAAAATGTTAAAAAACAATCTAACTACACATATTTATGTTATTACACTTCACTCACATCACCCAAGTTTTTCCACCACACTCTCTGTGCCAACATCTCATTTCATTTTTTTCCCCATCGTTTTGGGGAAATGGCCAAATCCTCTTCCGTTGTGGGGTAGCAGTGGCAAAAGGAAGATCATCGTGATCAATTTCAGTGTGAGCTTACGATATCATTTATGTGCAACTTCAATGCAAAATTGCAAAATTTCTAGTGTCTCCCATCAGTAATCAATCTCTGATACAGCAGCCAAGAGTTTGCCAGTGTCAAATCTGAAATATGAAACAAGATACATATTTCTCACTTTTTGGTTCTCGCGTTCAACCTGGTAAAATATGTCAGTATATTTTCAAAATCGACTAATTTTAGATGGTTTTGCATTCAAACTGTAGCAACTTTGAATATTTTGAAATGAACACCAATCAGCTCTTTCCATTGAACTATCATTATCTTTTTTCCCACGAATGGGTGCAAGATTTGATCAGAATTTTATTTTATAACCCATCTTGTCCTGTTTCCTCCACTGCTTGCCATGCCTTTTCCAAGGTTTAAAAAACAAATGTTTTCTTAATAAACTCAAGATGATCTCGTTATAAATCAAAAAGATATATTTAAAATAGAATGTTTTAATTGTATTTTGGATAGTGCTATAAATTCGATTGAAGAAAGATATAACCAGTAAAATAAACACTGTGATGTTTTTCAATTCCTGCACGATATTGCAAATATTAAAAAAAATTTCAAAGAAAAGTTTTAGAGGTTAATGTTTAAATCTTCAAATAATATTAAGCGCTGATACTTTTGCAGATATTGATGGCATGGAATTATTAGATGAATTGCTTGCATTGTATAAATTAATTGATCAAAAAACGTCACCATTAAAAGTACTGGAGTTTATTTTAAAAAACAACAATTTCACCCCAAATATTTCTATTGCTTTACGAATTCTGTTAACACAGCCAGTATCAGTTGCATCTGGTCTGTAGAGCGTAGTTTTTCAGAACTGGAATTAATTAAAGATTACTTAAGATCTACTGTCACAAAATCGTGTGGCAAGTCTTTTTTTAATTTCCCCATAGAATGTGATATTGTTAAACAATTAGATTTTACTGAGTTATTGAAGGCGTTTGCATCTGAAAAGAATAGGAAAGTAAACTTTATTCACTAAGTCATGTTGAAATATGCCCATTTTTTATGTATTTTGCTTGCTTTTTGTGTTTGTGCTGTTTGGATTTAATGTTTTGCAAAAATAGAATTTGTACGTCACTCTTAGTTTTACTTTAAGATATTAAAAATTTTTTAATATATTAGTGCTTTTTAGTTATTGTCTCTTTATTGCCTCGGGCGGCAAAATACCTTGAGCCGGCGCTGTTGACTGATAAACTATTAAACAAATTGATTGATTCATTATTCTTCCCTTCCCATCATAAAATCATTGGGAGCAAGAGCAGCCACGACGTCTTAAAACTGGTGCAGGGGACCTCCTAATGATGCAGAAGCTTAATAACAGTATGACGCACGCGTTTTTGGACCAGGTACACATTTTTTTTATTGATACCACCAAATGTTATCGTACATTAATATCAAAACTCTTCGCAGATGAATCTGGTAAAAAAACTCATCATAGAGCTACATTAAAACTTGTAGATTTTTATCAGATCAATAAATTATATTTATTAATGATGAATATTAAAAAACTTGTCTCGGAACAAATCTCGAACCTCCTTAGCTCCGCAACAAAATTTTAACCCCACCCCTCGGAGCGTTGCGTAAAGTTCTAACGACTGCTAAATCCGCCATAGCTTCAATTGATCCTTTTGTCAGGAGCTCAGTTCCTCCTTCACCAACTATTCTCCATCACTGACTATTTATTGAACATACTGCAAATCGCGGAAATGGCGTTTTAGAAAAAGCCGATTGATTGGTCTGTATCACGGTCGGTCTGTTCCAGCGTTTCCTGTCTTCGCCGAGTTTTAAAATCGCAGAACTCGTCTAATAACATCAATACTCATTTAAAAACACTTTTCTTCAAATTTATTATTGCATTCCACATATTGAAAATAATTTTTTACAAAAACATAATTAAAAAATCAATCAAAGAGGATACAGAGCAGAGGTATCTAACCTTTCTAGAAAAATACATTGTCTCAGCACTTTTAATTACATGAAAATACAATAAATATATGACTATATACAAACACAGTGAATAGCATCAGTGAATGAAACTCATTTCTTATCCCCGTGTGTTTCGGCAACAGGCTCTTTTGATATCGTTTCTTCAGGTGGCGTGGTTTCTTCTTGTGTTGATGTTGTTCGATAAATTATTGGATTAATCCAGGAAGCAAATTTTTCTTTTGGACTTCTTGACAAGTTGAACAAATTCGAAGGTGGTCCCGAGTTTCTTCTTTCTTCATCCTTCACTCTCACAGACCTCGTCTCCGAACTAGCACGGACCATGTTCTGGCACGATTCCGCTACAGCACTTCTCGCTTCAATTTTCGAATCTAGTGATCCAACTTTGTTTGCTTTTTCCAAGTCTCTGTGAGCCGACGAGAGAGCGGATGACGATGATAACGATTCTTTTAGACAACTTTTTTTTGCTTCATTAAGTAATTTTGATTCACTGGGATTGTTATAATCGAAAACCGTACTTCCACTTTTTGTTGACTGGAAATCCGTTACACCCCCGCTACATTGCGGCTGTTCGAGCTTTTTATTCTGCTGCATTGACCTTTGCTTGGCTTCTTTGGCCATCGATAGGAACATCTTTTTTTTACTCTCCGGTGTAGACATGACTAAATTTAAATTGTCGTTTGTGTTGCTGCTGCTAGATAACAAAGTTTTTGCAAGTTGTTGCTGCCTGGCGATGCTGTCTGTTAGTTTAGCCTTCAACCTTCTGGCTCGTCTTTCATGTTCCTGCTCGGATGCTACTGAATTGAAAGCTGGTACTTTATCGACAGACGCAAATATGGACTGCTTGATGGATGGTGGTGATTTGTTGTTCGTGTTAACACTCTGAGGGTCATCTGTTTCGAAGTTGTCACATTAGTCAGATGATGAAAACAACATTCCTCTACATTATTATACTTGAAAATATTAGTTCAAACTTAACCATCAATTTCTCTTGTCTTTCTCCTGTGGGCCTGTCCAGGAAAATGAGGTGATCCAAGCAATGAGGGTGATGATGAAGATGACGGAGCAAGGTTCATGCGAGTGATTGACGAAAGAGTTGAACCAGCGTACATGGAGTCCACCAGATGAGCGGGCATGTCGAGCACCTTAGCAATCATCTGCATCTTCTTCTGTCGGGCCTTCAATCGCCCTTTCGTTAATCGTTGTCTAGTTCAATTTAAAATTATATTTTTCTATACAATGGTTACCGAAAAATAAATGCAACTTTTTAGTGTAGAATAAAATATGATAAAATCTAAATAAGAAAAAGGTTTAAAAACCTGGCAGCCATGCATCTGATGTGATCATCAAACAGAAACTTAGCGGAGAGGATTGGGAGAGGTCTAGTTCTGACGTTTGTATTACTGGATGGTTTGTGGATGGTGACCTGCAGACATCTGCTGTCCTCCTTGTCACTCGTCACTTCTGTGTCCTGCTCCATCGGTTAAAAATATAAATTAATTAACGTAAAACATCTCATTCAGAAATTAATTCTGTGAGAACATCAGGGTTACAAGGAAAACACAGTTGTAAGGAACCTGCCAACGCCACATCATCTATCACCATTAACATCCACGTAAATTATAATTCACAAGAAATCCAAGTAAAACAAAAATAAGATTAGTAACATCCTGATAACCTGAAGGAACCCAGTGAACCTCACAAGACCCCATCCCAATTTTTTTGAGTCTGGTTCAACAAGGATCAGTTGTAGTGTGTCAATCACGAGAAATCTTCTTTCCTTTTTGCTAAATGATCAAGTACTCAGTATTATTAAAATAGTAAATTATTAAAAGATGTCATTTCATTAAAAAACCAGCCGACCGATTTGTAATAATCTGCGGAAGATGCACATTGCAATGTAACAGCTAGATTCTGCATATTAGTCATACCATCCAATGTACATCATCTCCACTATTTACCAAAGAAATCGGTGCCCACCATTCAATGGTCATCTCTCGAAACGCGATAGCGATAATTTGTATTAAATTTCAAAAACATTTGAAAGTAGAACAAACCTCTCATTGTGGATGACAGTGCATGCAATCAGATCACTGTTGTCTTGAAAATTTAAAACATTGCCAATCATATGATCGATGGAGAGATAGAACGATGGATGATTGCACGTATAGATAGATTGAAACAGTTAGAATTAACAAATAACACATTTTTTATTAAAGATTTTATAAACATAAACAATGAGTTTCAATTAATTTAAAAAGAAATAAACGCTTCAAATATAAAGAAAAAGAAAGTTTCGGTTAAGCTCTTACTCAGGTCAAGAACATCATCGAAATGAACGCACTCGTTCTCCTTGGTGAGAGGCAGTGAAGTGTCCTCTTCACGTCTCAAGTAATACGAGAGGCTCCTCACTAGGAAGAAGAATCTTATGGCCTTGTGGGGGTCAAATTATAAAATAATGACCTTCATTAGGAAAACTTACTGTGCAGAAGAAAACTGTTCCCAACGGAATGCAAACACAGTTGGCGCGTTACTCAAAACTTCCATCACGATATTTAGTTCCTCTAGTTTTAAGAGCTTATTAATTCATTTCTCATGTTGTAAATAAATTTCAAGTGAAGCATCATTGTCATCATCATCAAAATCATCGTCATCATCATGATCATAATCATCGTCATCCTCATCATCATAATCATCATCATCGTCATCATAATCATCAACGAACCCGTCGAGCTCTTTCAACCTCTCCACAGGGAAGTCTCTTGCAGAAATCGATGCCGGTGAGTGGGGTGCCGATGGGGGGGAGGAGGATGCAGGCGTCCATCATCAGGTGGTCCACGTTCAGAGGGTGCGTCTGACAGGTCGTCAAAGAAGGTTCAGCGGTCATTTCAATTACTCCCACCCATTATTATCATGGCCCGATGTTCGTTTAACAAAAAATATTATAACGAGTGTGTTAAAACATCGTGCCAGAATATTGAAAGATGCTAACTGTCAGCTCCCTGTGCTCGTCTTCAAACATGTCCAGAAATATCTCCTCGCTCTGCATTTGAAAATTATCATCTGCTCATTAAATTGTCCAGCTATCGGAATAAATGAAGCAAATAAGAAAAGAAAAACAACGCATTGAAATGTGCAATGAAAGTGAGTAATACGTATCAATACCTTTTGCCATACCTTGTAGAAGTTCCTGAGCATGAGTGTCGATCCTTCCTTGATTCCCTCAACGGCTGCTATGTACTCGTCATCCAAGCCGCTGACGCACATGACCTTCAACAACATGATGCTCAACTCCAAGGTCACCAGTCGTATCTTGCTCGCTGGTTGTGTTTTATAATAAAACTTTGTGTCAACTGCAGTTAATAACATAATATGAGGATTAGCTGGATTGGAAAAGTTAGGTTCAGGAATTCGGTGACCAGACACCTCATCATACGAGGCATTTCATCATTGCAACATTTCAACATTATAGCAATTCATCATTATAGTATTTCATCACCAATGTGATCTCCTGACCACAACATCTTATGTGATTTTAAGATTACAGGAAAACTGATCTTGCAAAGAAATTTCTTATAAGATTATGGTTTGATACACCCCGGTGCCCAGCAGCAGTGCCCTCATTCTTAGCTATGGTAATTAATCTAGAGAATTAATTTTAATTTAAAAGTTAGTTTAAATGCTTTTGTCACTGTGGCGCATTTTCTCACAGGGTAAATTGGTAAGTAGTTAGGGTTAGGGTTAAAGTCAAGAAAAACAAAAACAAAAAATTTAAAAATGAAAATGTTATCAAATTTCATAGTTTATAGAAGAAATATTATTAAACAGAAAAATAAATAAATGCATCGATAATGGATGTAAATAAATAAACTTTACCATTATACTTTCATACTTGTAAGATTAAATATTATTTTTTTCATAAAATCATCCACACATCAAAAAAAATAAAAATTGGTAAAAAGTTTCAAAAAAAATAGCACGATTCGCTTTCATCCATTTATCCAATTCATTGTGATTTTCCTTCACGTACGGTTTAAATGCACTTTATGCAACGATGAAATGTTATGGTGATGAAATACTATAATGATCAATTGCTATAACGCTGAAATGTGCAATGACGAATTGCTATAATGGTGAAATGTTGCGGTGATGAAATATTTCGTGTAATAAGATGTCAGGGAACCAAGGAATTCGGATGAAGTGAGATCGAGTTTATCCAAAATGTGTTAAATTTAACAGTTATAAAAACAAATAAACCAATAACTAAACAAGTTAATGATCCCAAGCGTCTTTAACAAAAAGAATTTTTTTGGCAATTTCAGCATTTGTATTGTGTTGTTTAAACGTTTTTAAAATTTCAGAAATGAAACATCACAGCTGCTATAAATATTTTAAAATCAATTCTCTCTATGTTTTTGTTGTGTTACAATGTTATCAGTTTATCTGACGCTTTATGCTCAATATTATCATATTATAATATATTACATCTTTTTTAAACACATCATGCCTCCGTGCTTTTTAAGTTTGTACAAATGCTGAAACATTTAAGTCATAACCTCGTGCAATGTTGAAAACAATGGAGGAATGAAAATAAAATAAATTATGCAAACCATTCTGGCAAGACAGAGACATTATGTTGATAAGATGTTGTATCACAACCACGTTGAAACTCTGGAACACCTGGAAAACAAATAACCAACAAGAAACTGCCATGAATCAATCTTTCTTCACACAGGGTGCACTTTTTCTATCGTTCAGTGATGCAGTTACAACACATTACAATATCACTCGACTGTTGACTAAAACCACAGTGATGTTTCAATGCCTTAATTTGTGAAACTTGAGCGCTTTTATTTAATAACCTAAATAACCTAGAATTATTCTTAAATTAAAAGACAAATGTGAACTATTAACGTGAGCATTTTTATTGTATACCCTGCTGAAATGTTAAAATGGAGTTTTTAATAGTCGTTAAACATAGTCGAGTCATACTAACAGCTGATGTAGATTCCTGCAAAGGTATTTGAATGGAATCCAACATATTCTGGTCCACACCTACGTTACCAATATATTTTTTAAATTTATTCAATTATTTCCTATATAATTTTTAATAGATCTAATCGGATATGCAAAAATAGACATAAGGAAACCATGACCATGAGATGAGTAAGCAAAACATTTCATCTCTGATCAATACAACAAGACAGAATGAAGAGCAGACCTGTATTCAACTTGAGAGAGTAGATGAGGCAGAGAGCCAGGAGTGCTTGGTAGTCATCTCTCGAGCAGCGCAGTGAGGAAAGTATCATCGTCAGGTATGGTCTGGTTTAAATGGTAACAAACAAATTATCGCATTCAATTACATATCTACGCTACGTACAGAGATGAACATCGAATGACGAAAAAATGGTGGAAACACGTGAATACCTTGCAGGAATCTTTAATGGCTGGAGCGTTATGGAAGAGTTGTTGATGCATCTCATCAGCTTCTCTTCGTCAGTGGAGTTGGTGTCTGTGATGACTTCGTTGGATTTCATCTTTGACCCACACGCTGTGCATGTGTATGGTTAATCAGCAGATAAAAAAAATGTTAAAGACATCCAGCATTTAGTTTTGTGTAAACTACATATATACAACGAAATAAAAAAAACCCTGGTTGTCTGCAGTTGTTGAATTAAGAGTTTTGTCATCGTCATCCTTCTTTTTCAAGATTTCCTGCTGTCGCAATGATGTAATAATATTTTGTAATCAATATGATGTATAATACTTTGTGATATTAATATGATGTAATAATGTTTTGTAATTATCATGATGAAATAATATTCTGTGATATTACTAAAAAGAAATATTAAAAAGCTATTATCATTGACTAGTGATTGAAGTTTATCCCACTAAACATTAGCTTCCCTTACAATAGTTGTTACAATCATCCATGCTGTACTGCACTCACAAGCATGTTAATTTTCATTCCAATCGTCATCAACATCAGCCACACCACTTTTTGTTTTTTATTTGCTTTTTTTTCAAGATTTGTATTCGATATTTTAGTTGGATAGAACATTCTGATATAGGCTTATGGGTTTTATGACCCACACTCATAAATTTTATGCTGCCTTATGTTATGTTATCTAACCAAACAGAATTTGAATAACCATCTTCACAACCAGCAGAAACTTACTGTGAAGCCATCGTCAATGTCCTTCATGAATATGATGCGGACCAACTCAGTGACCAACGGACCGTGATGAATTATCAGGAAAAGCTGTGAATCAATTCATTTCCGAGGCATTAAACGTAAAAATTTGAATCATTAAATGCAAATGAAGGGAATGGTAATGACATATACAGCAAAAATATATCTGACAGAATGTTTAACAAATTAATGAAAACAAATTCTCCTGATCAAAATCTGAATAATTTGAACGAAAAAAAAAAAAAAATCATCTATTCAGATAAATGATACAAAATTTAGCAGGAACTAACTTGTGAGATAAGAAAGAGAGAAACTATACAGTTGTCCTGTAACAAAATTTAATAATATCAGTCATTTCCAGCTTTCACTGAATTTACTAACTACAAGCAGCCCCATCGCCCTCGTGTGGTGGTACATTATGATCACACGTCATCATCCTCCTAATGTTGTTGTGACTTGTTACACCATGCATTGCTATTAAAAATCCAACTAACCATTTGTAACACTGATAACTGACAATCAACAAATAACTAAAAATATCAGCAACTATTAATATGAAATGCCAACGACAACAACAACCAACAAAAAACTATCCGCAACAACATATTCTTTAATTTAGTTACTTATTGTAAGTAAGTGAATTTGTTATTTTTAATTTGTAATATTTTAAACTTTTAAATAACCAAAATTTGCAATTTGTCATAACATCAACAACAACGTCATCAACAACACCTGAATGACATCACTGGCGGTATCACTTGAAGTCTTCTTAGCAGCAAATCTGCTGTGCGCAGCAGCAGCAGCGTTGAATGCTTCATCGTCGTGACCGGGTAGGAGTGAATGGATGTAGAGAGGGATGAAGAGCTGGTTGAGGAGATGTTCTGTGAGTACCTCGTTGAGGGCTTCTATCTCGAGGCATAGGATGTCGTTGATGTAGTGCAGGTGGTCCAGGTGTTCTGCAATCAGATCAGATAACTTACCCTTGCTGTTATGGCTGGTGGTGGAGGCGGGGGTCGGGCAAGTTCGTAATTACGGTTAGTTGATTATTTATAGTTAATCTTAATTCATTATCTTAAAGTCAGATTACTGACTGATGTGATGTATATGTTACTATTGTGGTATATAAATAAATAAATGATGGCATACAATTTAAGAAAATCGGCGTCAATAAACTCATGTAAGCGTGATGTCAAGAAGCTATTAAAGTCTGCGTTTATGTTTCATTGACTGAAATCATATACTTGTTTTTCTTTTGCACTTCAGTACGAATGTTATAGACTATCAAGATATGTATGTTTGTTTTAGTTAAGGTAGTCTGCACAAGATTCTTCCTTAATGTTATTACCTGATTTCTTTTAAATTAACTAGAAATGGAAAAAAATTAATCTGTAAATTTCATTTCAGAATCTAAAGACTCAATTGTTGGTGAGTTGGCGAAATGTTGGAAACGATAAAAAATCAACTAGAAAGTTACCAGGTGTCAAAACCAGCTCTATAACTGATTTGGAAGAAATTTTGTATACATTAAAATTAATTTAATAAAAAAATTTCTTAGAAATTTAAATTACCACAAACATTGAGTGAATTAAATTTTTAGTCTATTTTGAATAAAATTAACATTAAATTATCAAAAACAAAACATGCTTTTCTATAACAGTCAAAGAATCATACCCCAAAAACAATATCCAAAACTATCCTGAAATTAGTTAAACAATTCTAAATTCGTAATAACTGAAAGTTTCAAAGTCGTTGGAGTTATTATTGTTGACAAACTTAACTTTGGAATACATACTGAGCTTATTAGTGGCAAATATCTATTTCTTTGAGAATATTTTTCAGAGTTAAACCTTTTTTTTAGATAATAATGCAAAAAAACTGCTATATATTTATATAGTTTACCCTCAGCTATTTTACTGTAACTTAATATGGGGATGTACTAAAAAGACGACAGTTCAAAGATTATATACGGGACAAAAACAATCCATTAAAACATTATGTTCAAATGATTATTATGATCATAATATGAATGAAGATATTTATCTACATCCCATGCTTAGTTACTAAATAACAGAAATCATGTGCCAACTTCACTTGAAACAGACGAAACCATCCTCAAACAAATCATGAAAAAAAAACGTTGCAACGATCCATCACACTGATAGAATTACACTTAGATATACTGCATCAACTGCAAGACCTCACAATCAGATGATTCAATTAAGACGTCCCAATCTCAAAATAGCTGAGATTTTGCAGTGACTGGTCCTGTGTTCTGGAAGAGTCTGCCTAAGAAATATTCACGAGGTGCCTGCATTTGCATTTTTATTTCTCGAAGATATTTTTCTACATCTCATTCTTACTATACCAGATGGTCCTGGGTATGACATAAAACTGCATCCACGCTGCCTTGCGTGCTTTTGAGCGAAAGGCTAGGCCCACCGCTTATAACTGGTGGTTGTCGTCAGGATGGGTGTCCGGATGTAAAAACTTTTCCCCAAATTATTCTTATGCCATCACAAAGAAAAACAACGGCCCCTAGTCCCCAGCAGGCCTTAATTGGTCAAGGGGTGCCAAGAATCCCTGGGAAGTATGCAATAGCGGAGGGATGTTGCAGAAAAATTCAGAATGGCCCCTCTATGGTACTTAGACTTGGAACGCTCAACGTTGGATGACTGACTGGCCGCAGCATGAAAATCGCAGAAATGCTCGAGCGTAGAAGGATTGACATCAGCTGCGCTTCAGGAAACCCGATGGAAATCGAATGGTGTCTGTCATGTCAACTCAGACAAAGAAAATATAAACTATTCTGGAATGGTCAAAAGACGGCCAAAAATGGTGTTGAAATTTTTGTCAGAGAACCGCTAGCACAAGTTGTATGGATATTAAAAGGATTAGTTCACGTCTCATGTGGATCAAGCTTCGCATAGAAAAGCAAACATTGATTATTTTTTCTGCATACGCACCACAGACAGGCGAATCAGAAGAGATGAAAAATGACTTCTGGACTGCATTCTCTGACACCATCTCAACAATACCAAAATCTGAAACAATCCTGATTGGAGGCGATCTCAATGGCCACGTTGGAGAGAAAACAGATGGTTTTGATAACGTACATGGCGGTTTTGGCTATGGAAAACGGAATGAAGATGGCAACCGCATCCTTGAGTTTGCTGAAAGTCACGAGTTTTGTTTACTGAACACATATTTTAGAAAGAGGTTAGAACATCTCATAACATACAAAAGTGGACCATCAGCCACGAAAATTGATTTCTTCGCTGTCAAGCAACAACATCGAAGGCTATTCAAAAACGTCAAAGTTATACCTGGCGAATCATGTGTCGCCCAACATAGACTTCTTGTGGCAGACCTGGTTGTCGAACTGTCAAAACATAAATCTAAACAAATGCCTCGGAGAATCAAAACGTGGAAGCTGAAAAACAATATTCATCGAGAAAAATTTCAACAGATTGTCGCCACACAGTTAGACCACCAATCGCAAGCCAGTACAGATTGGAGTACATACAAAACCGTTTTAATGAACGCTGCAACTACAGTTTGTGGGAAAACTGGTACAAAACGTCAGCATGAACGTGACACTTGGTGGTGGAATGACAGTGAACAAAATTCAATAGCTGAAAAGAAAGTTGCATACAAGCAGTGGCAAAAATCAAAGTCTGTAGATGACCATAAAATTTTCCGTGAGAAGAACAACTATGCAAGACGTCAAGTTGCACTGGCACGGACAGATTAGTGAAGAGAGTGGCTCGCTAAAAGCAAAGGTGAACAAATGAAATCTCTGTATCGTATAGCAAAACAAGCAAAGCGTACGAAAAAAGACATAGTTGGTGCCTCATGTATCAAAAACGACAAAAATGAGATGGTTCTTGAACAAGATGAGATCAAGCTACAGTGGAGAGAATACTTCAACCGTCTGTTAAACGAAACAAATCCCATCAATGTTAACTTTGACGCTCTACCCATCGAAGGTCCGATTCCAGACATCACTATAGAGGAGCTTACAGAAGCTCTAAAAGCTATGAAGGATGGAAGGCAGCAGGGCCCTCTGGACTCACAAATGACATTATCAAAGCATCTGGTACTGCAGGTATCCAAACGTTACTACAACTTTGCCGTGAAATCTGGAGAAATTGCTCAATGCCGACTGAATGGAACTATAGCATGACAGTCCCGCTATACAAAGGCAAAGGTGATCCATTGAACTGAAGATTAACGTCGTGCATCACAATCGGAAATTATCAATTTGGTTTTCTAGCGGGGAAATCAACAATTGATGCAAATCACATCCTTCGGCAACTGCAAGAGAAGTACCTCGCAAAGCATCAACAACTATCACATATTTTTGTAGACCTTGAAAAAGCATTTGATCGAGTTCCCCGTGAAGCAATCAGGTGGAGTCTACGTCGACAACTCATTCCAGAATATCTTTTTCGACTTGTGATGGAAATGTATACGAATACTAAGACTCTTGTCAGCACAACGGTTGGAAACACAGATGCATTTGACATCGGCGTTGGAGTTCACCAAGGCTCGATTCTCAGTCCACTTTTATTTATAATTGTGATGGAAGAAATCACAAAACCGATACGCACTGGTGACATTTGGAATCTAGTATATGCTGATGATATCGTTTTAACAGCCACGTCTGAGCAGGATACAGCACAGATGTTTGAAGATTGGAACACCAGACTGGCCGAACATTGATTCAAAGTCAACATCAGCAAAACCATAGCAATGAACACTAGTGAACCCATCCAACCCACAGCTACTGGACGATGGCCCTGTTCAGTTTGTAAAGCTGGTGTAGGTAACAATTCAATCAAGTGTCAGCAGTGTAACCAGTGGTGTCACAAACGTTGTTCAAAAATAATTGGTACTTTATCTAAAGTGTCCAATTTTGTTTGTCCTGCTTGCATCAATCCAAAACAACAAATTCAAAAAGCCCTTTTTTTGAAGCCATTAAAATAGAGAAAATCACATCGTTTCAATATCTAGGGGATGTTCTGGATTGTACTGGAACAGCTGAAGCTGCCGTTCGAGCACGCATACGTGCAGCCTGGAATAAATGGCATCTCCTTGTCTCTATATTGATGCGGCGTGACATCCCACTACCACTACGATCAAGACT